>NC_142074.1:11537500-11812500 GCF_059756535.1 Pantherophis guttatus | reverse complement strand
GTATCTACTTTCTATGCCACCCATCTCCACTACAAGATGAATCCAGGCAGCTTACAAATGATAAAAGCAGATGAAAAACAATTAAAACATTAAAACAAACCAACATTATTAAAAACTGTGCTAAACCCACAGATGTCTGCCGTATGGACAGAGAAGGTTCCTCCTTCACTAAAAGCTTTTCAATGCTCAGAAGCCTTACAACCGCCTCTTACAAAGCCCAACACAAATATTATATTGGGTACAGCATCCATCATTCAATTCCAGTTATTGAAACAATTGCTCAGCTGCTTACCTCTGGCATCTCTCTGAGCGAGGAGGGAAGACATGAAACTGGAACAGCAGAAAGAGCAGATGGATTTGTTGACTGCAGACATAAGCAAACTCTTTGGGCAGGGAAGGCTTCAAACTTGGAGGGTAATTGAGGACTAAGATGCCCAGCAGCCACCAAGGTAGGACTAGCCAGGCACAAAGTCCATAATTGTCAGGAAGACCTGCTCTCTGGAATTCATCCAATCCAAAGGGCTACACCAAATACTAGGGATTTCAGGATTGAGAGAGAAAGATCGTTATTTTTCATCAATTAACACCTGATGGCAAGAACCAGCCCTCAAGCTGTTTCCCATTACTCCTGATTAGTTC
This sequence comes from Pantherophis guttatus, assembly GCF_059756535.1. NCBI lineage: Eukaryota > Metazoa > Chordata > Lepidosauria > Squamata > Colubridae > Pantherophis > Pantherophis guttatus. The sequence goes on along the minus strand of NC_142074.1, from coordinate 11,811,861 downwards.
AGGGCTTCTTTGGCTCTCCCACAGTGGAGTAAGTTGCAGCTGTTTTAGATCAGAAGAAGGCTGAAAGGTGTTGTAGCTGGCTGGTTTGCATGCTATGTTGAAGCCCAGCTAACTCTATTACAGGGAGTCCTGGACTTACAACCAGTGGGTGGATTCAATTTTTTTAACAACTGGTTCTGTGGGCGTGGCTTAGTTGGGGGTGTGGCTTGGTGGTTATGTGTCCGGTGGGTGTGGCTAGCTGGTCATGTGACTAGGTAGGTGTGGCTAGCTGATCATGTGACCAGTGGGCGTGGCTATGTGCGTAAGGACTACTCAGAGGGCTGAAAAAAGTCATTTCTGACTGGTCCTCGCACTTTTGACCGGTCCTTGCACTTATGACCATCCTCACATTTATGCCCGTTGTGGCATTCTTAACAACCATGTCAGTCATTTCACCACTACTTCTCTTCACCACGGTGACAAGATAGGGCACAAAACGTAAAATGTGAGGACAGTCGTAAGTTCAAGGACTGGTCAAAAGTGTGAGGACCGGTCAAAAATAACTTTTTCAGCCCTCTGAGTAGTCCGCATGCACATAGGGACTACCCAGAGGGCTGAAAAAAGTGATTTCTGACAGGTCCTCGCACTTTTGACCGGTCATCATTTATGCCCATTCTTAATTAAATTAATTAAATAAAAATGACTTGCTGGAGCGGTCGGAGGCAGTCCGAGGTAGGCATTCGGGCCGGCTGCAGGGCAAGGTGATACAACTGGGTAGGTATGCCGCTGCTGCCCCGGTGGGAGGCGTGCGCAGGCCTACAGGGCTGGCTGCAAGGTGAAGCAATCCGATGTGGTAGTCAGGGGTCTGCAACTTTAAACCCTCAACCTTAAACACATGTAAACACTTAAACACAACTTTAAACCTGGGTGGACATTGCCAACTCCATATCACTTACTCCCACCCAGGTTTTGTGGCTCCCAGTATTTTCTTTTAAACAGGTATCTCTGCAGTGGTGGGATTCAGCCGGTTCGCACCACTTTGGGAGAACCGGTTGTTAACTTTCTGAGCAATTTGGTGAACTGGTTGTTGGAAGAAATCATTAAGGCAGAGAACCGGTTGTTAAATGATTTGAATCCCACCACTGCATCTCTGTGTGTCTCTTTCATCTCTCTCATCCCTTTCTTTCTCCCCTTCATCTCTCTTTCTCTCCCTTTCTCCCCTTCATCTCTCTTTCTCTCCACCTCTCTTTCTCCCCCTCTTTCTCTCCTTTCTCTCTCTTTCTCCCCCCTTTCTCTCCTTCATCTCTTTTTCTCTCCATCTCTCTTTCTCTCCCCCTTTCTCTCCTTCATCTCTTTTTCTCTCCATCTCTCTTTCTCCCTCCCCCTTTCTCTCCTTCATCTCTCTTTCTCTCCATCTCTCTTTCTCCCCTCCCCTTTCTCTCCTTCATCTCTCTTTCTCCCCCTTTCTCTCCTTCATCTCTCTTTCTCCCCCTTTCTCTCCTTCATCTCTCTTCCTCTCCATCTCTCTTTCTCCCTCCCCCTTTCTCTCCTTCATTTCTTTCTCCCCCTTTCTCTCCTTCATCTCTCTTTCTCTCCATCTCTATTTCTCCTCCTCTTTCTCTCCTTCATCTCTCTTTCTCTCCATCTCTTTTCTCCCCCTTTCTCTCCTTCATCTCTCTTTCTCTCCATCTCTCATAAATACATAAAATAGATACAAATAGAAGAAACATTAGGACAGGGACGGTAGGCACACTGGTGCTCTTATGCACGCCCCTTACAGACCTCTTAGGAACGGAGTGAGGTCAACAGTAGACAGGTTAAAATTTTAGGGCTTTTAGGATGAAACCACAGAGTCAGGTAGTGCATTCCAGGCATTGACTAGGAATATGTCCAGATAGGATATCTAGATAACATAGGATATATCTAGATAACTGAACTGTCATTTCATCTGTAGAGATTCTCAGTCATCCAGGTCATGGTTGTCCCAAAAGTGCTTTTTCAGGAGGCAACTGGACTTATGTTTTTTTGTTTTTTTTTCTTTGAAGATGTTTCATTTCTCATTCAAAAAGCTTCTTCAGCTCTGACAGCATAATGGGCAATGGAAGGATTTCTATTCCTTGCAGACAGCTGGTAACTGTCTGCAAGGAATATAAACACAGATAAACCTCCAAGGGCTTCAATGACCCACTAAAAGGATGCAAATGACCAGCTGCCTGCAAGGAATATAAACCCTTCCATTCCCCACTATCCTGCCAGAGCTGAAGAAGCTTCTTGGATGAGAAGCGAAATGTCTTCAAAAGAAAAAACAGGTTTGCATGCTTGTATGTTAACACCTTGGACACCTAGAGAGCACACTGCTCAACATAGAAAAGAAATGTATGATATAACACAATAAAAAATATTTCAAAAAGAAAAGAAAAAGAAAAAAACAAGAAAGTTCTAGTTTTCCAAGAACAATAAACTAACAGCACTACTGGTGTTTGCAGAAGATGCTAAGATGGAGTGGGTTTCTTTGTACACATTCATGATTAGGTCAATTTAGCAAACCACGGTTCATTTAGCCATGGATTAGTGTGCTATGCAGGCATAGCCACAAATTCCTTTAGAGAGAACGCAGGCAACAGTAGTTCAGTGGGAACAATGTCAACCTTGATTTCTGTGAATCCCACCTACTAATCTTATGCTTGGTTGCTTTGCAAAGTCAGGAGGCTCTGCTTTCTGTCTCCGAGCACGTTAGATGTGTAGGCATCTTCTAATAGGAGAGCAGGCTTCCAATCTTTGAGGGGTTGTCAGAAAGAAGAGGGGGGGTCAACTTATTCTCCAAAGCACCTGAGCGCAAGACAAGAAGTAGCAGATGGAAGCTTCACAAAGAGAAACCCAACCTACAGTAAAAGAGAGATTTGCTGACAGTTGGAGCAATTAATCAGTGGAACAACCTGCCTCCAGAAGTTGTGGATGCTCCATCACTGGAGGTTTTTAAGAAGAGATTGGACAACCATTTGTCCGGAATGGTATAGAGCAGTGATGGCTAACCTTTTTGCCGTTGTGTGCCAAAAGCAGGGGGAGTGTGGGGGTCGCGAGTGCGTGTGCCCACATCCATAAATTTTTTTTATTTTTTATTTTTTATTTGATTTATATGCCGCCCTTCTCCGGAGACTCAGGGCGGCTTACAATGCGTTAAGCAATAGCCTTCATCCTTTTGTATATTTATACCAAGTCAGCTTATTGCCCCCACAAACTGGGTCCTCAATTTATCCACCTTAGAAAGGATGGAAGGCTGAGTCGACCTTGAGCCTGGTGAGGATTGAACTTGCAGTAATCGCAGGCAGCTGGATGTTAAATGCTGCCTTAGGAGGCATTAGCCTCCTACGCCACTCAGGCTCTTGAGCCCCACCCACCTTATGTGGGTGGGGTGCATAATTCAATGCTCCCTACCCTCCCGCGCATGTACACGTGACCCCCCCACACTTCCCCCTGCTTTTGACACATGATGGCACGGTGGGCCCGGTAGGGCCGTTTTCCCCCCTCCCCATGCTCCAGAGGCTTTCTAGGAGCCTGGGGAGGGCAAAAACAGCCTTCCCCATCCCCCCGGAGGCCTTCTGGAGGCCGGAAACAGCCAGTTTCCCGACTTCCGGTGGGACCGGAAGGCCTGAAAATCAGTTGGCCAGTGTGTGCGTGCACCCTGGAGCTGAGCTAGGGCAACACTCGCGTGCCCACCAATATGGCTCCGTGTGCCACCTGTGGCACTCATGCCATAGGTTCGCCATCACGGATATAGAGTCACTTGATTGAGCAGGGGGGGTGGATTAGAAGACATCCAAGGTCCAGGAGTGGGGTTCAAAAAATTTAGCAAGGGGTTCTCTGCCTGGTTGCTGGGTGGGTGTGGCCATGGTGGGCATGGCCTAGTTGGCCTCCTGCACCTCAGTGAGGAGGGGGGTGTTTTTGCCCTCCCTGGACTCCAGAGGCTTTCCTCGAGCCTCTGGGAGGGCGAAAACAGCCTCCCCAGGCTCCGGAGGTCCTTTAGAGGCCAGAAACGGGCCCGTTTCCAGCCTTCCCATCTTCTGGTACGGCCATTTTTCGCCCTCCCTCAGCCTCCGCACGTGCCCTGCACTTGCCTCGCATCCAAAATGGGCCACGTGGGGACTCCTGGGAGGGGCAGGGAGGGGTGGGCGGGGCCAGCCAGGAATGGGATTTGGAGGTTCTCCGAACTGCACAGAATCTTAGCTAGAGGTTCTCCCGAACCCCTGCGAACCCCCAGCAGCCCACCCCTGCCAAGATCCCTTCCAAGTCTATTATTCTGTAGGGTTACAGTTTCCCCACCAATCATGAATAAGGCTGAAAAATGTGAGATAACTGTAAAAGGTTAAGGAGTCCCTGCAGATTTTACTCTGCTAGCTGTTGCCGACTAGACACAAGGACAGTTTTTCCCCCCATGCTATCAATTTGTTAAACAACTGATTCCCACAACATTGTCTATGCCCTGAGATATCAAACCACCTAGTAGGGCTGTATTACTTATTCCTCATCTCATCGGTTCTATTACCTAGTTCCTTGGATTCTTATGACTAAAAGTTGTTGTTGTAGCTCATGGTTTATGTTAGTTGCTTTTATTTAGTATCCTACTCTGATTTAAATTGATTGCTTTAGTATTCTATGATTATCACTGAGTGTTGTATGTATGATTTATGATGTATCTATTTTATAATTACGATGATCACTTCTTGCTTGTATATACAGTGAGAGCTTATGCACTGGAGACAAAGTCCTTGTGTGTGTCTAATCACATTTGGCCAATAAAGCTGTTCTGTTCTGTTCTGTTCTGTTCTGTTCTGTTCTATTCTATTCTATTCTATTCTATTCTATTCTATTCTATTCTATTCTATTCTATTCTATTCTACTCTACTCTATTCTATTCTATTCTATTCTATTCTATTCTATTCTTTGGGGGGGTGCTCATCTCCATTTCAAGGTCATTGAGCCAGTGCTATCCAAAGACATTTCTGTGGTCATGTGGCCAGCATGACATCACGGAGTCCCACCGAAGTGGTACCTATTTATCTATTTGCATTTGCATGCTTTTGAACTGCTAGTTTGGCAGGAGCTGGGGTGAGGACGGGAACTCAACCCCCACTCATGGCACTCAGGGTCTCGAACCTGGACTGCCGGCTTTCCAGCTGACTAGCCCAGCGTCTTAACCACTTAATGGAGCTAACTGTGGCTGACCACCAATATTCCCCCTCTGAACTGCAGTCTTTTCAAATTGAGAATTGCCAAAGATGGATTCACATTTCTCCCACCAAGTTTGCTCTCTGTAAATCCTGGAAGATTTCTCACACTCTCCTCATATACACGGTGCTCAGGGGTGGGTTCTACTTACCTTTACTACCGGTTCACAACGGGATCGCGCGTGCTTTGCTTCTGTGCATGTGCAGATTGCCGATGATGACATCGGGGCGGTGGGCGGAGCCTTCTGTCGGTTTTTGTGAACCGGTCCGAACCAGGGGCAACCCCCACTGACGGTTCTGTTTCTTGCTGACAATTTCCCTGCTGGGCTACCAAATAACTGCCCTGCGGGAAGTTGGAAGGAATTGGATCTCACTTTTATTTTCCCCTACAAGAATTTTCACCTAACTATCCTCCTGTCTACAAATATGCCCATGTTGTAACTTATGAAAAGACGTCCCCACCCCCAGTGGTGAAATCCAAATTTTTTTACTACCGGTTCTGTGGGCGTGGCTTGGTGGGCGTGGCTTGGTGGGCATGGCAAGGGAAGGATACTGCAAAATCCCCATTCCCTCCCCACTCCAGGAGGAAGAATATTGCAAAATCCCCATTCCCTCCCCACTTTGGAACCAACCAGAGGTGGTATTTGCCGGTTCTCTGAACTACTCAAATTTTCCACTACCGGTTCTCCAGAACCTGCTGGATTTCACCCCTGGTCCTCCCCCACCCCCGAAGGAGTTGAGGTTAGCAAGTCCAAATGGTTTATACTTGAGAATTCCTTGTCACCTTGAAATGAACCAAGCAATGAGCAAGTAGCTCATTTAAAATCAGTTTCGTTCTATGCAAGTAGAGGTTTTCAAGTCACCTTTAATGGCAACCTCGTGCATAACTCCTTGCAATATGCTAGGGCACAGGAGAATTATTAAACTGTTTTATGGACGTAAGAGCATGCACCAATGACTACCAGTATTTTTAGGGTGGATACAGAACCAAGATCCCCTACAAATTTTGAGCACTCCCTGCTATTTCAAATGAATACACCTCAATTGTTTTCTTAGCCACCATCTCTTTACTCTTAACAGCTCCGCTGGGATCTTGGACAGACTCAATGCCTGTAGCCGTGTTCCTTATCAGATATTCTTGCCATTCTGTTCTCCTTCACCGTTTCCCATTGATGCTAAATTCCTTTGCTTTCCTGCCAATGGCTCTTCTTATCAACGTCCAGCACCTGGTCTGACTTCTTTTATTCTAGACCCTACTGTATCTGGGCTGAGAAAATCCACCGAATGCCAATAAAGATACAGAAAACGCTCGATTCTTTGCTGCCCGCTGGTGGGCATTCAGATTTTGTCATGATAAATGCCTAACTACTACATCTCCCTGACCACCCGGTCCTTCAAGGGTTAACTAACCACGTATCCCATAATCCCTGTAACCACTCCTTACCTCTTGGCCCCTCCTCCCGGGTACAAAAGGTCCAACCACATGTTCCACGATTGATTCCAGATGTATACCTGAAAGAGAAAGGTACAAGGTCAGTGACCTCCAGTACCAATTGATCAACAATAAAACTACTGAAAAGAATTGGGCTATGTCTTTGAGTTATTGGGCTAGATCCAGTTTCTAACAAATTGGTAGCAGAGGTCGGTTGCCCATAACTCCAGACAATGACTGAACCCAACACCTACCCAGAAGAAGCAAACAGAGCACAGACCAGAGCTCTTACCAAGAAGATGGCTGAGAAGCTTCCAACCAAAGCCACAGCCATGGAGGAGACAGAAGCTGGAAGCGAGCAGGACTCCAGCCTGGACTCACAATCAGATGAAGAGGGGCCATCCAAGGAAATCACCGCCCCGGAAGAAGAAACAGCACAAAAAATGAACAAATTCAAACTCTCCATCCTGAAACTGATGGAGGGAAACAGCGACAAAGAAAACCTCATCGCGGACCTTCAAAGCCTCTTCGAGCAACAAGAAGCAGCGATCGAGGCCCCAAAGACAACCGAGAAAGAAAAGCCAGCAAAAAAGGGTAAGCCACCCCAACCTGATGATCCTGAGCCGGCAGAATCCATTTCCGTGCCCACTTCCCGGCGGCCATCTTGGGACGAGCACCAGCCAATGGGAAGCCAGGATTTGAATCCCTTGGCGCGAAAATGCCCGAACCCCGAAACAGACGAGGGGAGCTCAGAAAGCGACTACGAAGAACCCAGCTCTGAAAGCGACCACGAAGAGATCGCAATAACAAAAAGAAAAACGCCTACCGATCTTGAATTGCAAAAGGCAATCGAGACCATCACCGCTGCCCTAGGCTCCGCTTTCGAGCCCCCTGCAGCACTCAAAAAATCAAAGAGAAATCCTGGAGGGCACAAGAAGGCCAGGACAACCAACAGAGACCAGGCAACCGAGTCACAGCATACAAAAAACTCCGCGCGCACCAACAACCGGCACAAAAGACCGCCCACCTGCAGGAAAAATCAACCACAGAACTCGAACTCACCACCCGCTACACCGGCAACGCGAGGCCCGAGGCAGAAAAGAAGAACCGGCTACTCACCAACGCCACGACACCCATCAGGCCAGTCCACATGACCAGGGACCAGCGACCACGAGGGAGGATCAGCCGCCGCCGCCGCCATTGCCGCCGAGCCGCTGGGTGCAGGGAATCCTCAACCTACGACCTCCGCTGCTGCCGCGCCGCCGACCCGCGAAAGTCCTCGACTTGCGACCGCGTCGCCCCCTCACCTTCTCCCCTTCTTCGCCGGGGATCCGGCCATCCAGCAGTGGTGTCCAGCCTCAGGGGGGGATCTTCGGACCCACCGGGGGCGGGTCCAGCCTCCCACCGACAGGCCTAGGCCTAGGCCTGGGAGCTCCAGCAACAGGAACCTCACCCGATGGACTCCAGCGCGGAATGAGCTTCGCGCATGCCCAGTACCTGCCTGTAATAAGAGAAGCAAGTTACATAGATCCAAGCAAGTACAGAATGGCCACAGACATCCCAAAGCCTTATTGTGAGTTTAATCACAACTTGGACCATGGACAGGTCCCCCCAGTAAGTAACCTTACTAACATTTCTGGGGCAAATTATGCCAATTTGCCAAAACTGCAGTTAGATGGGGGTAATATTATAGAATGGAGCCAACAATTAAGAGTTGCTCTCATGAGAGAGAATGCACTGTTCCTAGCTAACAGACCTCCCCAAAAGCCCTGGTCATTGGAAATTGACTGCATTCATCACAGGGCATTTTGCATCATGTTAACCTCCATTCCATCTGCTATGTATCCATCTATTGAGGACAATCTAACTGTTTATGATATTATGCAAAAACTATGTAACCTGTTTTATAGCCAAAGCAGAGCCACCACCACTAGACTATCTAGGGAGTTCCACTCCACCAAGCATAAGGCAGGGGTCCCCATGAGTGAGCACATCTTAAAGATGAATGCTGCAAGGACAGAACTCATGCAGAGGGGGGAAATCATCACCGAAGAGAGCATGATAAGCATAATCATAAACTCTCTTGATAGCAGCTGGGACATCTTCATGACCCAACTAAATAGCCTCAGCTTGCAATACCTCACACTAGGCTCACTGACCAGTCAGCTCGTTGCAGAGGACACCCTGAGGAGGGAACGCCAACTAGCCAAGGGGGACCCTAGACCCACAAAGAGGGTGGATTTCCAGGATAGGGCCAGGGATACCTCAGAATGTTATTCCTGTGGATCGAGGAACCACTTAAAGAAGGATTGCCCCAGGAACCATAGGGACAGGGGACAGCACGACAGTAGAGGGGGAAGGTCACCTGAACGCAGGTACCCAAAGGAAAGGGGGCGAGGATGGTCACCCAACCCCAGGAAACACCACGAGCGCAGAGACCACTCCAGGGAGAGTAGCTCTGGCTCCATGTACGGGATCAGGCACGATGACCCAAATGACAAACATAAGATAGAGAGAAACTCATGGCTTCTAGATTCAGGGGCCACAAGTCACACTACCTGTAATCCAGAGCTGCTAGACTCACTCACAAAAATAGACTCAGAAATAAAGGTGGCCAACCAAAGCAAGGTCAGAGTAGTGGGGAAAGGGAACGTACACATCACACAGGTAGGGGACTTAAAAGAAGTACTGTACATACCAGAGATTCCCCACAATGTGCTAGCCATCACAAGGCTAACACGAGACACAAATATAGAAATAAAATTTAAAGATGGAAAGGCACACTTGATCAAGCAAGGGAAAGAGATAGGAAAGGTAACCATACACGAGGGACTTCCCTACTTCACACCCAACGCAAGGGAGGAAGAAGGCATTGATACCAGCACAAACCACAGGATAGATAAGTATCCAGAAACAGAGGGGGTGCAGCAGGAGGCAGGAAGTAGCCATGGGAAGGCAAACAAGTCTATATCTATCGGCAAGCCATTACATGATAACTGCGCCCACCTCCTCCACAGGAGACTGGGACACATAAGCTTCCCCATTGTAAAGAGAATGACGGAATGTACCGAGGGTCTCAAAGTAAAGAACTGCGAAAACTACTTGGAGTGTTCAGTTTGTAAGCGTTCTAAAATCAAGGTTAAGGCCATCCCCAGGGGATCCAAACGAACCACGGAATACCCCTTTCAACTGGTGCATATGGACTTGGTAGGGCCAATGAAACCCTCTGTAGGACATAGGAAGCGGTTCTTCCTCACGATTGTGGATGACTACACCAGATACGGGTATGTCTACTCCCTCAGGCACAAAAATGAAGTGTTCCAAAGGTTTAAAGAATTCCACAGGAGAGTAGATATGCAACACAACATGAGAATAAGGCAGATAATGACTGATAGGGGCTCAGAGTTCATGGCCAAAGAATTCACAAGGTGGCTGAGGGAGCAGGGCATAGCGCATTACACCTCTTCACCTTTCTCCCCCTTCCAAAATGGAGTCTCAGAGAGAAAGAACGGGATATTGCAAACCATGATGAGATGCGCCCTGGAGGATGCAGGGATGGGGCAGCATTTCTGGTCAGAGGCATTACACTACGCCAATTACACCCTGAATAGACTGTGGTCAAGCTCTATCAATAAGACGCCATACGAGATGCTATATAACAGAAAGCCTAACATTGCTCACTTACACATATTCGGCGCCCCAGCTGATGTCCACATTCCCAGGCAGCTAAGAAGAAAGGGGGAAAAATTATCAAAAAGGTTAAGGTTCGTGGGTTACGAACCGGGCACAAAGGGCTACAGATTTGTCGACAACAATAACCGCTTTGTAGTTTCCAGATCAGCCAGTTTCCACGAAAACGCAAACTGGTCGAGGGTACACTCCAATGACATCCCAACCAATAGGGTCACGTTCGAGCACGACCAAGGGGAAAGGGAGGTCAGAGAGGTCACAGGGCACAAAGCCAACCATCGCAAGGCGAGCGTCAAAGGTTGGAAAGAAGGGCACCCTTCACTGAAGATAGATGACCTGACGGACAATGAGGCAGACAACATGCAGGAAACCGAGCCAACCCCCAGCAGGCCAATCAGAGAAACCAGAAACAAGCTACCAAAGAAGTTAGAGGACTACGTTATGACCATCCACAACACCCATTTCACGCCCAGCTCATATGAAGACATCCTCGGGCTTCCCCAGGAAGAAAAAGAAAAATGGATGTCTGCCATGGAGAAGGAGATGGAAAGCCTAAGAAACCTCCAGGTATACTCACCTGCCCAAGTTCCAGAGGACAAAAAACCAATAGGAACCAAATGGGTGTTCAGGGTTAAGACATTAGAGGACAACAAGGTACTATACAAGGCAAGATTAGTCGCGCAGGGCTTCGCCCAAAGATACCCCGAAGACTATACGGACACCTACTCGCCAACTGTCAGGGCGGAAAGCGTCAAAAGCGCCCTGGTGGTGGCCACCATCCTGGGCTTGGAGGTCTTCCAGTTCGACGTACAAACAGCGTACTTACACGCCGAGCTGGATAAAGAAATATACGTCAAAGCACCGCCTGGGTACAACAGAGGCGGGGACCAAACCTGGCTGCTGAACAAAAGCCTGTACGGGCTCAAGCAGTCAGGCAAAAGGTGGTATGACTGCCTGGCCAAGGCCCTCAGATCCATGGGCTTCGAGGCCACCTCAGCCGACAAATGTTTCTTTACGAGGAGAGAAAACAACGCATTCGAGGGTGTGCTCGTTTATGTGGACGACATCTTGTACATCAGCAAACACAAGGACAGATGTGACAAGTTCGCCACTGACCTGGGTAGCCACTTCTCCCTAAAGTCACTTGGAAAGATTGACAGATACCTAGGGGTCCAAGTGATAAAAACCAACAAGGGCTTCCGCCTCTCCCAGAGAGAAAAGATCATCGAGCTGCTGTTAAAATGCAACATGTCCGAAGCAAAACCCAGCGAGACCCCCATGCAACCTGAGTTCCTGAAGACCATGTATGAGGAATCTGAACCTTTCACAGACAACAAATTGTATAGATCAACGATAGGGTCACTGCTATACATATCCAACTGGACCAGGCCCGACATCGCCTTAGCCGTCAATCTACTGTCCAGGCATGTAAGCAAGCCCACGTTAACACACTGGAACGCCATCAAAAGACTACTCAGATACTTAAAATTCAGTGCGGATGCCCTACTCTGCCTAGAACCAGAAACATCCGAGAAACCAAAGCTAACCTGCTATGCTGACGCTGACTGGGCTGGGGACATAGGTTGCAGAAAAAGCACCTCTGGCTACGTGCTACTACTCAACAATTGCCCCATACATTGGTACACTGGGAAGCAAAAACTGGTGGCCACATCAACTACGGAAGCAGAATTTGTTTGCCTGTCAAAGGCCGCAAACAATTTAGTATGGTTCGATGACCTGCTCTGCGACATCTGGGCTGAACCCTCATATCCAATAGTTATCCACGAAGACAACAAAGCAGCAATAGAGATCTCTAGGGCCGATGCCATAGGTCAGCGTTCTAGGCACATTGACATTAAATACAAACACGTCAGGCAGTTTTCAGAGATAGGCTTCATTAGAGCAGTACACTGTGACACAGAGGAGCAAACAGCAGATATTCTCACTAAACCCCTACCACATAAACAACATGCTTACCTAATGTCAAAAATGCGTGTTTGCTTGTAACTCATGTCTGTACTTGTGTATTTCCTGTATGTATGCAAACATTGCCCCAAGTACCCAGTTAGGCATTTAGAGGGGGTTTTGTCATGATAAATGCCTAACTACTACATCTCCCTGACCACCCGGTCCTTCAAGGGTTAACTAACCACGTATCCCATAATCCCTGTAACCACTCCTTACCTCTTGGCCCCTCCTCCCGGGTACAAAAGGTCCAACCACATGTTCCACGATTGATTCCAGATGTATACCTGAAAGAGAAAGGTACAAGGTCAGTGACCTCCAGTACCAATTGATCAACAATAAAACTACTGAAAAGAATTGGGCTATGTCTTTGAGTTATTGGGCTAGATCCAGTTTCTAACAGATTTCTGCACCCTAAATATGATTTCCTTTACCTTTATTGATCAACTTTTAGACCTGCCCATCTCTGACAGGTTCTGGAGAACCGGTAGCTGAAATTTTGAGTAGTTCGGAGAACCAGCAAATACTACCTCTGGCTGGTCCCAGAGTGCGGTGGGAATGGAGATTTTGCAATATCCTTCCCCTGGAGTGGGGAGGGAATGGGGATTTTGCAGTATCCTTCCCTTGCCATGCCCACCATGCCCTTCCTTTCCAATGAAAGGAAGTTGTAAGTGAAGGATTACCTATAGTGCGTAAGCATTTGGCCAGCACGCACACAGTCAAACTTGTGACGACGATCCTTCCAAGTCTCATCTCTTTCCTTTGCTTATCACACTCCTCAAGGCAAAAATAAACAAATTAAAAATGAAATTGCAAAAAAACAAGCAGCTGCAAGTATAAAATGCAGGTAAATGATTTTTATGCATATAAATAGGGTTTTTTTTTGAAAGAGTGACTTACTATTGAAATAGAAATGTATCTCCAATGCGTATTAACAGCCTAGTTTGCTGCTGTCCTGGTTCTAACTTTGGTTAGAACGTTGAGTAATGTTACGGTATCTGTTTTCTCTCTCGTTTCTCCCCCTCCCCTCCCTTCGCTTCCTTCTATCTTTAAACCGACCTAGTTTTCTTGTTACTTCAAATAGAACATTGTCTTCTGTTAAGTAAGATGCATGACCATACAACCAAAGGCTGACGATTTCATTACTCTTTGATCAGCGAAGAAAAACAAGCAAGGTGGAAATCTAAAAGAGAGGTCTATGCTTCCAGCAAGGGGTTCGATTCTCAGCGTAATGCCATTGGGCAATATAAGAGCCGTGGTGGCGCAGTGGTTAGAATGCGGTACTGCAGGCTACTTCTGCTGCCTGCCGGCTGCCTGCAATTTGGCAGTTCAAATCTCACCAGGCTCAAGGTTGACTCAGCCTTCCATCCTTCCGAGGTGGGTAAAATGAGGACCCAGATTGTTGGGGGCAAAAGGCTGATTCTGTAAACCGCTTAGAGGGGGCTGTAAAAGCACTGTGAAGCGGTATATAAGTCTAAGTGCTGTTGCTCTTCCTTCCTTCCCTCCCTCCCTCCCTCCCAGTGGTTAAAATGCAGTGTTGCAGGCTAATTCTGCCCACTGCCAACAGTTTGATCCTGACCAGCTCAAGGTTGACTCAGTCTTCCCTCCTTCCGAGGTTGGTAAAATGAGGACCCTGATTGTTGGGGGACAAGATGCTGACTCTGTAAACCGCTTAGAGAGGGCTGCAAAGCACTGTGAAGCGATATATACGTCTAAGTGCTATTGCTATTGCTCTTCCTTTTCTTCCTTCCTTCCTTCCTTCCTTCCTTCCTTCCTTCCTTCCTTCCTTCCTTCCTTCCTTCCTTCCTTCCCAGTGATTAGAATGTAGTATTGCAGGCTAACTCTGCCCACTGCCAACAGTTCGATCCTGATCGACTCAAGGTTGACTCAGCCTTCCATCCTTTCGAGGTGGGTAAAATGAGGACCCAGATTGTTTGGGGCAATATGCTGACTCTGTAAACTGCTTAGAGAGGGCTGCGAAGCACTGTGAAGCGGTATACAAGTCTAAGCGCTATTGCTATTGCTATTACAGATAGTCCTCGACTTAAAACCATTGGTTCAGTGATTTAGACTTAGAAGAACTTTATTGTTCCTTTGAATGTATACTGATTGGCATACATTAAAATGAAATTTCATTGTATACAGCGCTCAGAGGGTCACCACCTCCAATATACACCACATAAACAAAGACAAAATAAATAAATAAATAAATAAATAAATAAATAAATAAATAAATAAATAAATACAAAATTATGCATACACCCACATATATTATATGACATGGAGAAAGAACACAGTCTAGTCCGCATGTATACATGTACATGGTGAGAAAAATGAAACTTGCGCGTTTACCAGATGGATGGCCCAGGGAACAAAGCTGTTACAGAATCTGGTAGTCCTGCTAGAAATACTTTGAAACCTCCTCCCAGAAGGGAGCTACAGAAACAGACCGTAAAGTGGGTGTATGGGGTCTCTAACAATGCTTTCAGGTCTAAGCACATAGCGTTTATAAGCAGTATCCTGAATAACAGGAAGCGAGCTTCCTATGATCTTCTCGGCTGTCCTCACCACTCTCTGTAGGGACTTTCTATCTGAGACACTGCTGCCACCAAACCAAACAGAGATGCAGTTTGTTAAAACACTCTCAGTCGTGCCTCTGTAAAAAGTGGCTAGGATAGAAGGAGAAAGATGTGCTCTCCTCATCCGACGCAGGAAATGCAGATGCTGGTTTGCATGCTTCACTAAGGATGACGTGTGGAGAGACCAGTTCAGATTGTTAGTTATCTGCACCTCCAGTTTGAAGTTATAACGGCACTGAAAAAAGTGACTGATGACCGTTTTTCACGCTTATGACATTGCAGCAGTGCAGTATCCCCATAGTCACGTGATGAAAATTCAGACATTTAGCAACTGGTTCATATTTATGACGGTTGCAGTGTCCTGGATTCAAATGATCCCCTTTTTTGAGTTTATGGCAAGCAAAGTCATTGGGGAAGCCAGATTCACTTAACAACCGTGTTACTAACTCAACAACGGCAGTGATTCACTTAACAACTGTGGCAAGAAAGGTCGTAAAATAGGACAAAACGTACTTAACTGCCTTGTTCAGCAACAGAAATTTGGAGCTCAATTCTGTTCGTAATCTGTAAAGTAGTTAAGCAAAAGTAAATTTTGCAAACAGGACTAGGAGGCCTGTGCCCTTACTGTGATGTTCTCCTTAACTGAATTAACCAGTGAACAATTTTGGTCCATTGTTTACTACATTAATAAGGATCAGATTTGGGGAGAATCCCAATATATCTTGAGCAGCTTTAGATTTGCTCTAAAATAAAATCTCCTGTTGAATAAGGATTGATTTTTCGGAATGCTATGGACATATCCATGTAGATTTTTCAACAGTATTTTGGAAAGCTTGCTGTTTTTCGACTTCCCAGTCTGATCCATGGTCCTGAAATTTCCAGATTGCCTCTCATTCATGTACTCATCAAGTCTTAACCTGCTGAGATTTTCAAAAACAATTCACAGAGCCTGCAATATATCAAATCTGGGCACCCCACCCAGATGACACCCAAATGTCTTGTGGACATTTTTGTAGCTCACAAATAGGTAACAGAAATAACATACTAATGTTACCTAACATTACACACACAGGAGTCCCTTTGATTTTATAAATTAAAAGTAATTTGTGATTTTTAAAACCAAAGGTACTTTGTGTGTGTGTGTAACATTACACACACAGGAGTGCCTTTGGTTTTATAAATTAAAAACAACTTGTAATTTATACAACCAAAGGTTTTTGAATATTTGGTGCGCTAAAATCGTACCTGGACAGAAAATCAGCCCTCATTTAAATCAAATCCCTGTATTTTATCTCTGACATTTTGCAGTATATTCTCACAAACGCTAACTCTGAAGATTGTAATTCAAAATAATGGGAGTTTATTGCCAGAGGATTGCAACTTTGGGTACAAACATTCCTCATTTCTGGTTAAAACCCATGGGAACATTACTGAACAATCTAAATATATAAAAAAAGCTGAATCCACAGTCTTTACCTTGTACCACAAATATTTGCAGGTGGGTTATTTTTCCCAGAAAAGGCACTTTCTTCAGCTATAGATTGTGTTGCTTTGGTGCAGCAAAAAATATGTCACATTATACTTCAGATGGTCTCCAATTTTCCATCAGCTGTTTTAGATGTAGACTACAATGGATTATGTCTAGCGACAAGGACATGTGTCCTCGCAACCAAAAATATCCACATCCTTTTCCGCTATAGCTTATAAGGCCCTAATAAATGCAGTGTTTATTTATATTTTGTTTCTATTTAAAGGTCAGTTCTGCTTTTGTTTTCCCTCATAAACAGACTGGAATTAATTAACCAAGTATGAAAAACCCGCCCAGCCTAAAACAATGAAAATACAACAATTAAGGCAGCAGAATAAATATCAACACATTTAAAATCAGGAGTACCAGGCGTGTGTGTGTGTGAAAAACCTTAAGAGGCAGAAATTGTTACCTCCTTGTAAACTTTAATGTGACAGAATGGAAAATGCTTAAATATATGACTGGAGTAATCCCCTTAACGGCATTTAATGTTAATTAAGTGAAATGAACTGTATTGTTGGCTGTTGTCCCATCTTCTCTTTTCTGAGGCAAAGACTTGGTCATGTTCTCCATGACCAAGAGAGGATGTTTAGCCTGGGGGGAAAAAAGGCACATCCTTGACCTGAAAGCCAAATGAGCAAATATCCATCATCCAAGGAACAGAAACTCAGTTTTAAAAGTATCTAGCATAAATAAGGAATGAAGCCATCAGAGAAGGGGTATATTCTCTCTTAATCCACAGCTTCCTTCATCTCCAACATAAATACAGAATGTTGCTTCATTCAATATTAACTGCGCCATATTTTTTCCCCCCGAAACACTATCTGTAAATGATGGAGAGTGCGCTTTTAATCAACATTTCATGAAACATGCCATTTTTATTTATGCTTATTTTTTGTGACTTGCAGGGAATGTTGGGGAATTTTTTTTTTTCTCTTTCGGATTGAAGACTGAAGGTTCTTATTTTTACCGAAACTCTTCTGGGGATCTGGGTCACACAACTCACTAAATGCACTGTAGTTTATTTGACTTTATTTATTTATTTATTTATTTATTTATTTATTTATTTATTTATTTTATTCAATTTGTATACCGCCTTTCTCCTAGTGGACTCAGGGCGGTGCACAGCCAGAACTAAAACACATACCAATACAAAATTTAAAATTATTAAAAGAATTACATAACTTTGGCCCAAATTTAAAACAATTCAAATTAAAACCCATTGACAATTTAAAAGCTAAAAAACTAAAAAGACTAAAGAAGCGGGGGGTTCACGCCAGCCCTGCTTGATGGAAAAGAAAAGTTTTCAGGGCACGGCGAAAGACCCGGAGATCCGATATCCTTCGTATCTCCGGGGGCAAATCGTTCCAGAGGGCCGGAGCTGCCACAGAGAAGGCTCTCCCCCTGGGGGTCACCAGCCAACATTGCCTGGCTGACGGCACCCTGAGGAGTCCCTCTCTGTGGGAGCGTACTGGTCAGTGGGAGGCTATTGGCGGCAGAAGGCGGTTCCGCAAATACCCAGGTCCTATGCCATGGAGCGCTTTAAAGGTGGTGACCAACACCTTGAAGCGCACCCAGAAGACCACTGGAAGCCAATGCAGCTCACACAAGAGAGGTGTCACATGGGAGCGACCCCTCGCTCCCATAATCCCCCACGCGGCCGCATTCTGCACCAGTTGGAGCCTCCGGGTGCTCCTCAAGGGGAGCCCCATGTAGGGAGCATTGCAGTAGTCCAGGCGGGAAGTTTAGAAAGGTTTATGTAACAATCATTTTAAATCAGGCATATGGTTGTGCCTAGTAGGTTAAATATGCAGTATAAATAGTCCTCGACGTGTGACCGGGGCCACATTCAAAGTTATGACAGATCTACTTTGGAGCTACTTATGATCCAGTCCTGAAGTTCCGATGGTCGGCCCCCGCCTCCATGGTCACATGACTGGACTTTGGTTGCTTGGCAACAGTCGCATTTACAGCTGTTTGCAGCATCCCATGGTCAGGTGACTGCAATTGACAACAGATTTGCCCCAAACTGGCACTTATATCCAGTTTTCAGCAAAACCGTGCCATAGCGAACCATTCGTTCATTGACCCACCATAGAGTTTGCTTTACAACTGCCATAAAACAAGTCATAAAATGGAGTCAGTCATGTGACTGACCCAATTTACCACCATTACGACTTATGACCGTAATAATAACCATGCTCCATTACAGTCGTAGGCTGAGGAGTATCGGTAATATGTCAAGATACAGATTAAAATATGGTACATTTGCACCCTTAAAGAGGTAGATATTTAAAGCGGTGAAAAAGCAGATGCATTTCCCAAATACCAAGACGCAATACTCTGTTTAAAGAAAGTGAATTTACCTTGGTGTAAATGTTATTGTTGCGGGATCAAATTGCATTTTTTGATTCTTTTATATCGTGCGGCTTTTAGTGTTACAGATAATTATGATAGTATAATAGCCATTACCAGCATTTTTCTTTTCAAAGTTCAAGGTTGATGGAATCAGAGCTGATGGCCGAAACAGAGGCAGAGGGACAGCAAAGGTTGAAATCAATACACTTCACTAGTCTTCATTAATTCTAAAGCCCAGACAATTATACTAATGCAGGCAGTAAGAAAGCAAATTCATCAGTTACTAGGAAGCTTGGCTGATGCCATGCATTAGATATTTAAGGGGGAAGGATGTTTTCTGGTCCTTTACCCTGTTCACTTTGCTTTTTCTGGTCAGCTTTCTCCCCGAACATGTTGTATTTTTTTTAACATAGGATACCTCTGCGTTTACCGACTTACAATTCAGAAAGTTTCTGGCATGTTTTTATTAAATGTCTTTATACACATAGACGACACTGTTTGCACCACAGAATGAGGTCCAGATTGCTCTCAAAGCTGTACAAAGGATTTGAAGGTGGGGTCCTTGGTGCTCTCTGAACTTGGGTGATTTTCTTGCAGGTGTTTCATTACCAAACTAGGTAACATCATCAGTCCTAGGACAAATGAGCCAGCACTGGTGATATTACCTAGTTTGGTAATGAAACGTCTGCAAGAAAAGCACCAAGCTAAGAGAGTACCGAGGACTCCACAGTTCAACCCTGAGCTACCAATGTTGCCTTCTCTTGGTTTTGAAAATGATGAGTGCTTCTGTTGCGGTCCGCCAGCAGCCTGCGGAGCTGGCAGCGGAGTCGGACAGTGAGGAGGCTGGGGAGGACCATGGGCCAGTCCTGGAGTCTGGGGAAGGCCCAGACGAGGGCTCTGCGTTGGAGGCAGAAATGGGGCCAGGGCCATCTGAGAGTGATGCACGGACTCCGGAGCCTCCAGAGTCAGACATGAGAGAGGCAGAGGAACAGGAGGAGCCTGTTCCTAATGCACGCATGAGAAGAGCTGACAGAAGGCAAGAGCAGCTAAAGCAAAAAGGACGACTTGGGAGTAAGGCCAAAAGATGATTGGCCCCTCCCCTAAGGCTTAAAAGAGGAGCAAAGGCACGTGGGCACTTTGCATGAAAGCAACATCGTTAATTCTGTTCCCAGTCAGCATCTCTGTTTGATTCTGGACTCCGTGGGGCTTTGCCAAGTAGGTCTTTGGCAGCGTGTCAAGGGAGATAAAGATTGGTAATTATCACGGACTTTTTGCAACTAATTGGGACTCAGCTGTGAATGAACGTAATTCACAGCTGTTGCAATAAAAGAGGTTTTTGGGACTACTCGTGTGTTTTAATGACTCAGGAAGCCTAGGTCACAACAGCTTCACATGCACTAACACCCGTCCTTGAAGTGTGACAGCAGTTATACATCAGCTTCAAAGGTGGCCTTGGTGTTTGCGATGGCCACATTGATTCATCCACTTCTCACCTTCTAAGGATCTTGCCAATTTTCTTCACTCGTCCTTCATATTATGCATTTTGCAATTCAATTCTCATTTCTTTCCTCTTTGTAACCGAATGAACCCACATCATGTCTTAAAAGGGGATGTTTTTGTTCATTCCACATTCATTCAGCATGCATTCGCTCTTGCACAACACACATATACCTAGTAAGGACCATATACCACGGAAAAAATAATTTTTTCTTGGGAAATAATAAAGGAGGAACCTCAAAAGGGTCAAATCTGAAAGGTTCACAAGGATTAAAAATGGTTGGTGTTTATAAGGTTGGTGTTTATTGCTTTCGTTTGCAAAGGAAAATTCAAGAGCAAATCCAAGAAAATAATTAAAATAAATAAATCTCAAGGACAGTAAGATTGATGTCAACTACACAGGGTAAACCAGATGTCAGGTTTTCAGGCTGTCTTCAAATAAATTGCATTGTAAACAAAGTCTTTTATAAAACAAATTTCCATTTTATTAAGCCCAGCACTTTTTACACCGACTCGTTGCAGCCGGCACTGACGTGCTGCCCCAAAACCCCTCCTCTTCCTTCCCCCACTCCTCTGCATTCATTGGCCATCTTCCCAATCATTCACCCCTAATCTACTGCTCCAATTCAAAGAATTTCCCCCCTCCCATCCATCTCCTAGAGGACATTATCTCCAGAGGAAATAAGTAGGTGAAAGGCAACCGTCCCGTTGCAGACGCCTGCGTTCTCCTTCTTATGTCAGCACTAGGATAAATGCATCTTGACATGCTGACACCAGATAGGAATCACAACTAGGTGAACTAATTCTACAGTATTGTAAAATCACATTGACAAAATGTAGCAAGTCTGAAAGGACATAGGACAGGGGCCAGCAACCTGTGGCTCTGGAGCCACATGTGGCTCTTTCATCCCTCTGCTGCAGCTCCCAGTTGCCACCACAATTTTGAGAGGAGCTTCCAGTTATGGGGAGGAAAGGCACGGCACACCAGGAAGAGACTCTATGGCAAGGGGTGGGTTTTCCGGTCAGCTCCACAATTGATAGGGCTTTCAGTTAGGACAGGTAGAGGAAAAAAGATGCCGCGCTAGGAGGAGACTCTATGCTGGGGGAACCGGACTTCCGGTCAGCTCCAGAATTGAACGGGGGGCTTCCGGTTAGGACCTTTGTGGCTCTTTGAGTGTTGCCGACCCCTGACATAGGAGAACAAACCCATCAGGACAAGATTCAGAAGTCTATCTGCATTTAAAAGGTAAAGGTCGCTCTTGAAGACAGCAAAATCCACATTTTGGACAGAGAGGACTGCTGATTTAAAAGAGGGGTCAAAGAGGACATCTATGTCAAAACTGAACAGCCCTCTCTCAACAGAGATGGAGGGATACAACATCATCTATCTCTACTCCACAACACAGTCCTTTCAGCAGTTCCAAGAAGGCTCCCCCCCCCCACCCATTTGCACTACTCAGGGGATACAAACCTCCAAGCGGCCTCAACAACTCTCTAAAAGAATACAAACCACCAGCAGTCTGCAAGGAATATACATCCTTCCATTCCCCACCATCCAGTCAGAGCTGAAGAAGCTTCTTGGATGAGAAGTGAAATGTCTTCAGAGAAAAAGGAGCCTGGATAGCTCTGCAGACAAGGCACTGTAATTTAATACCAGCTGTCTGCAATTAAAGTAAGTTCGAATCTTGCCAGGCTCAAGGTTGACTCAGCCTTCCATCCTTTCTAAGGTAGGTAAATTGAGGACCCAGTTTGTGGGGGCAATAAGCTGACTTTGTATAAAATATACAAAAGTATGAAGGCTATTGCTTAACGCACTGTAAGCCGCCCTGAGTCTCCGGAGAAGGGCGGCATATAAATCAAATTAAAAAACAAAACAAAACAAAAAACCAAGAAAGTCCAGTTGCTTCTTGAAAAAGCAACTTTAGGACAACTATGACCTGGATGACTAAGAATCTCCATAGATGTCTGAAAGAACACTTCTCCATACCTGTCTCTTTCACAATCTGAAAAATAGGGAGGGTCCTTCCTGAACTTCTTGTCCTACCCATTATCCATCTGAGGGCTACCTTGTCTCTTACTGACCTTTCCCTTGGCAGAGTCTAGTCTCTCAAGGCCATTCCCACATACCATCAAAGTATGTTACAGATTCTGTCTATGAAGGAGTTACATCTGGCAGGACCCAGGAGGCAGATGTTTTCTGCTGTGGCACGCACCCTATGGAACATCATTTCCCCCAAGATAAGGTTGGCCCATACCTGATATCCTTCCAGAGGCCCCTTAAAATGGAGTTGTATCATCAGGCTTCAAGAAAGTGGTGAATTAATGAGATGGCAGTATTGCCTATAATAATAACTCCCTCTGCTACTCTGTCACTAGTAACTTGTCCTGCCAGTATTGGTGCAGGTTCAGCTTTCTCTTTAGTAGTTATCTTGATTGGGGTATTGTTTTCTGCTTGTTTGTCTGTCTTAATCCCTGCTTATCTGGGTGTTGATTGCTGGAGAGGATGCGTTCTGGTATTGTGGTTTCTTTCTTAGCTTTTTTATTGTCTCTTTTCAAAGGTGTGTAAATACCATTTATATCTATGTGTTTATTGATGGCTGATTTATCCAGAATCCAGGAATTCTCTACTGTTTTTTGCATTTAGCGTGGTCTAGGATTCTCTGTTTCCCAGTTCAAACTATGGTTTGTTTGTTTGTTTATTTTGTCAAACATGTACAAGATAGCAGGTATGAATATGAACATGGACATGAATGAAGGAAATGAATACAAATACAATGGGGACACAATGGGGACAGTAGGACAGGGACGGTAGGCACACTGGTGCGCTTATGCACGTCCCCTTTACGGACTTCTTAGGAATGGGGTGAAGTCCACGGTAGACAGTTTAAGGTTGAAGCTGTGAGGGTTTGAGGCTGTAACAATGGAGTTGGGTAGAACATTCCAGGCATTGACCACTCTGTTGCTGAAGTCGTATTTTCTGCAATCGAGTTTGGAGCAGTTTACCTTGAGTTTGTATCTATTGTTGCCCGTGTATTATTGCGGTTGAAGCTGAAGTAGTTATTGACAGGTAACAGACAATTTTGTGTACTACGCAAACCATAGGCAGCATAGTTCTAGGTTGTCAAAGCCCAAAATTTCGAGCCTGGTGGCATAAGGGATTCTGTTGTGAGTAGAGGAGTGGAGGACTCTTCTCGTGAAATATCTCTGGACTCTCTCAATTGTATTAATGTCCGATATGCAGTGTGGATTCCAGGCAGACAAGCTGTATTCGAGAATTGGTCTGGCAAAGGTTTTGTATGCCCTAGTTTGCAGTACAATGTTACCAGAGAAGAAACTTTTTTTTTTTTTGTAAAAAAGAAAAAAATGGTTGAGTCTGTCCATGCAAGATTAAGAAGGTCTTATTGTCTTCTGACTGATAGTTGACATTCACACCTATTCACATTCTCTTCTCTTAGGATCAAGAACAACTACTAATCATTTGCAGAAGGAGCAGATTTTGTCCAGTTTAAAAAAAAAATCTGATTATCCAAATTTTTGAAGTTGGGAAATCTGTCTAATAATTGCATCCTAATCGGAGATCAAGAAAGGCAATTACAATTGTATCATTTCTGGCATTTTTCAAAATCCTTCCCCTTGCCCCAAGAAGATGTCATCTCATTCTAAGGCAATCCAAAAGATACCTAAAGGAAAAGGAGATATTGAACAACATACTAACTAAAATGTGTGGCTGCACAACAGGCATGAACCTGGAAAAGTGCAGCAAAACAGCTCCTTTACATAAAAAAGATAAAAAAATGTCTCAGCGTGAATGGAGTCTGCTGAACAAATTAAAAAAAAAAAGAAAAGAAGAGATGACATGGTTATATTACCTGAGGAAAACAATGCGATAACACATTGTCAAAAGCTTCTCTTTTATGGCTATTGCAAAGATATTAATGGCACTTCAGAGAACTGACTCTGTGAACGCCAATATTGTATTGCAATGAGCTTCTAACAATGGAAAGAGCAGGTTCTGATAATGAGCAATCTTCTTCTGGCAAACTCCTTTTTCTCTGCTTTATTAAGCAGCCCTAAGACTCTTAACAGGGATGCGGTGGCTCAGTGGCGAAGATGCTGAGCTTATCGATCGAAAGGTCGGCAGTTCAGCAGTTCGAATCCCTAGTGCCGCGTAACGAGGTGAGCTCCCGTGACTTGTCCCAGCTTCTGCCAACCTAGCAGTTCGAAAGCCCGTAAACAATGCGAGTAGAAAAATAGGGACCACCTTTGGTGGGAAGGGAACAGCGTTCCATGCGCCTTTGGGGTTTAGTCATGCCGGCCACGTGACCACGGAGACGTCTTTGGACAGCGCTGGCTCTTCGGCTTTGAAACAGAGATGAGCACTGCCCCCTAGAGTTTGGAACAACTAGCACATATGTGCGAGGGGAACCTTTACCTTTTAAGACTTCTGGTTTAAAAGATGAGAGTATTTTCCTCTAGCCAAGCAATTATCAATTACCTCCCTAAGTATTCTCAAGAAATCAACCATAGACTGTCTTCACCTAACAATGTGTTTAATAAATTTAACATGTGCATTGATTTTTTTTCTTCCTGTTGGCTAGACCTTTCCCAAATACATTTTAATAGAACCTAAAATCATTCACCAAGAGAAGCATATTGGAAGACTTCTGATTTCCCCATGTTATCTGTTGAAGTGGAACGAATGGCATTCTCATTACACCTCGTTTCAAATGTCAAATTTTCCCCCCTAAACTTGTAACCAAGCTCCTACAGTGTCTAAGTAGATTCTCAAGTCATTCAGGTCATGGTTGTCCAAAAGGCAACTGGACTTTTTTTTTCCCCCTTGAAGACATTTTGCTTCTCATCCAAGTAACTTCTTCAGTTCTGTTCAGTTCAGAACTCCAGAGCCCCTCTAGGAACCTGGGGAGGGCGAAAATGGCCTTCCCCACCGCCCTGGAGGCCAGAAACGGCCTGTTTGCCGACTTCCAGTGGGACCGGAAGACCCGGTTTTTGCTCTCCCCAGGCTCCAGAGCCTCTCTAGGAGCCTGGGGAGATTGAAAAATGGGCCTCCCCCACCCCAGGTCCTCCAGTCAGGAAACAGTCTGTTTTCCTACTTCCAGTGGGCCCAGAAGGCCTGAAAATCAGCTGGAGCTGAGCTCGCGTGCCCACCAATATGGCTCCGCGAGCCACCTGTGGCACCTGTGCCATAGGTTTGCAATCCCTGTCTACAGGAATCTAAAGCTATTTTCTATAGGAAAATGGGTCAGATATTGGATATATTAGCTCATAAAGAAATGGATATACTCCCAAAATCTAAACTTCCAATTGAATCAAAACAACACAATCAGAGTAGCAACCATAATGGTCGACATTGAAGGAAATCAACGAATTCTTTATTCCTTCGTGAGGAAGCATTTAGAAATGTTCTCAACATGCTAAATTGTTAAACAAAACAAAACCTTCTCCCTCCCACATTATTTACTGCATAATCTTCATCAAAGGTTCTCTCAGTAATTGGGTTATGCAAAATTGATTTTATATAATAGCAGATTTGCATTTTTTTTAAAAAAAAAGGTTTCACTGAAAATTTGGTATGTTAAGAGATCCACCAAATCAAACAAGATGTATGCAAATATTGAGCTCTGCCTTCCTTCACATCTTTGCAAAAGTAAGCCTTGCCAATTTTAGTAATAAGCAGTATATTTTAGCAAGGGACGTGGTGGCTCAGTGGCTAAGATGCTGAGCTTGTCAATTGAAAGGTTGGCAGTTCAGCGGTTCGAATCCCTAGGGCCGCGTAACGGGGTAAGCTCCCGTTACTTGTCCCAGCTTCTGCCAACCTAGCAGTTTGAAAGCACGTAAAAAATGCAAGTAGAAAAATAGGAACCATCTTTGGTGGGAAGGGAACAGCGTTCCGTGCGTCTTTGGCATTTAGTCATGTGCACGGAGAGATCTGGCTCTTCAGCTTTGAAACGGAGATGAGCACCATCCCCTAGTGTTGGGAACGACTAGCAATATGTGCAAGGGGAACCTTTACCTTTAACATATTTTAAAAGTATTTAACACAGAATGTTTTTTTTAAAAAAGAGAAAGAAAAGCAAATAGGAACATCAAATGCTACAGCAGGAAAATAAAAGTTATATTGTTTTAAATACTTTAAATAATGCCCGCTTTATTAGTAGATGGCATGCTATTTTATACAAATCTCATTTGTTTCCACTCAAAAAACTATTTAGGAAATAACACCTTCCAAATTGTATTGTTGGTGAAGTGTTATACTGTTCAGTTCCTTAAGATATTGTCATTATGTTAATAATTTCAAAATAGTGAGCAAACTGATCAACTAACATTCAACAGTGATACAGTTAGCATTGCAGTTACTTGCAATACTGTAAATAAACAATAACAATACTACACTGAGATGATTGTTCCTAATCACAACGCAAGCACCTTGGCTTCTGGACTCTTTATACCTTAGGAATTCATTACCAACACATCCCAGTGGTTAAGTATGAATTCTGGGCTATTGACAGCTGCTCAAAAATTATTAAAACAGTAAGATTATTATTAACAAAAAATATGTAATTATGTACTTAAAAATAATGATAGTTTTGACAGTAAAAGCATCAAGTCACTTCCACACACAAACATAAATCCCTAAATATGCTGATTAAAACCTACCCTTTTCAATTACTCTCCAAAGCTGATAATTTACAGGTTTGAGCGATCTGTTATTCAAGCTAGTATACTTTGTTTAATGGACTCTATCACCATAATCAGTATCTGTTTAAATAATGCCTGTTAACTCTTTGAACTGTGAATGCTCTCTTTTAAAGAGTAGAACATGATGGATTTATGCAATTTGCCAATGTGACTTCATTGTTTTTCAGATTGTTTTCTTGGTCGTAAGCAAGCCGTCTGACATCTTTTAAGAAGAGATTGGACAGCCATTTGTCTGGAATGCTATAGGGTTTCCTGCTTGAGCAGGGGGTTGGACTAGATGACCTCCAAGGTCCCTTCCAACTCTGTTATTTTATTATCCTTTACCACTTCTTCTCAAAGTTTCTGCTTTGGATTTCCTCATCCTGAATCGCCTTCTGGCCCACCAGCCCTTTTTCGCTCGTACTTTCTATTCTAGGAAGATGGCTGTTTAGACAAATCTCTTTAAACCTATGTGCTCTACAAAACTGTTGACACTTCTTTATTTTCCAACTCATCTTGAAGCTCACTCAAGATCATGTTGCTTCAGTTCACTTCTGCCTCCACTTCCTTGTGACATCTTTGTCCTTTTTTTTTTGTTGTTCCCTTATTTCTAAACATTTTCATTCATTGGTAAACTAGCCAGTTTCTGGAAGTTGGGTGCCATGTCATGTAAATAAATAAACCTATGGTTATTTTTGGCAACTTGTCCTCTTTATGTTCTGCAAAACAATTTAAACGCTCCCATCTCCCATATTTGGAGTTATAATTCCAGGAATTTCAAAAGGCACCAGACTAGGGAAAAACATTCTTGCCATATTACTGGAGGGTTTTCCTAATTTTCAAGCCTCTCCACTGGGTATGTCAGTCCTTTGAATAAAATATTTCCCATTTCTCAGATATATTTATTATTAACCTCTAGTTAACGTATTTCAAATGGTTATGATGGTTCCATTTTACAGTAGTATAATCTGCAATGCATACATATGGCTATCCGTGCAAGCGTTCAAAGATAAGCAATTACAACTCAGATTTTAACTATTTTCTTGCTTAAGAAGTTCTCTCTGGATATTACATTTGCATATTATATTCCCAATGCAATGAGGGAGTGTGCATAGTTGAATTTTCTTTTGTTTTAGTGAATCCTGAAGAAAGGAACAGCTGCCCTCCTACTTTTGATCTTCCTGGAGAAAAAGTTGACCCCGTTTCCTAAAGATTGTATTCTTGCACTAGATTATAATTTTAAATGACCTAATTTTGTTAGGCAAAGAACTTGCATGCTTTTAAAGCTATAGAAAATTTTACTGACAAGTCAGAATAATAATAATTAAAACCTTCCTGAATTATCTTAAAATATTACACGTTGCAATACACGTGGTGGGAAAAACGTTATCAGCAATATACAAATCTCACCTTCTTGACTCAACTTCAAATTTGTGAGAATTGGAAATGCATGGAAAATATACTGGGATTTAGCTTCCTGCATTGAATTAATTCCTTTTGGTTATGGTGCTGATTACTTTTCATCTTCTCTAAAACCAAGCTATTACATGTTTTAAAATAATTTTTTTTCCAGATGAACTTGCCTTATGGGTCAGAACTGTGGTAATGACAAACAAAAGGAAATGCTTTCTCAGTTCTGTGCTATTTGTTTTCAAAAAAATGGATGCTCTTAAGAGTCATAAGATTTACTTCCGAGTGCACATCCAGGGAGCAATACATCCTGCATTTTCCTTCCCCCCCCCCTTGATTTTTGGCCAACATCGTTTGCACACTGAATTTCCTGAGCAACTGAGTACATTCCTGAGTACATTTTAGATATTACTGCTTTTTAATTTAATTCATTTAGGTATGTTTCACAGCATTTTCGGTCTTTCTTGCATTCTGAGGCACTTTAAATGCTTTTATGGATAGAAATGGATACTTCAAAAAATAATAATAATAAATAACTGGAAGACCTAGTTATGCTGTAGGCACAATTCCAATTCATTTCACACAAAAATATATGTGTATATACACAAAACAATTTTCTTAGCAGTAATTAAAATTATATTAAAAAAATGTTCCATCTCAAAACATTTGTAATTACTGTGTAATTTATTGGGGAAAATTCCTCATACATTTCAACAGTATAAGTGATGGGTATCAATATAAATCTGAAGAATATATTAAAAATATTTTAATATGTTGGCCTACTTCATTCCTACCTAATTCCATTACTTAGTTCTATTATTCTGCAGAGCTCCTGAAGGTAGGACAAGACGCAATGGATGGAAGCTATTCAAGGAGTGAAGCAACCTAGAACTAAGGAGAAATTTCCTGACAGTTAGAACAATGAATTAGTGGATGCCTCTAGAAGTTGTAAATGCTCCAACACTGGAAGTTTTTAAGAAGAGATTGGACAACCATTTGTCTGAAGTGGTGTAGGGTTTCCTGCCTGAGTACATTAGACTAGATTTCTAAGGACTTTCCAACTGTTATTCTTATTCCAGTCCAAGCTCTTTGATGTATTTTAGATTCATGGAAATATACATAGATATGATTTCATCTCAAGGCAAGATCCTTTTATAAAAGTTGGGATAAAAATGCTTAAATACCGTACAATGCTGATTGAGAAAGCAATCACCACTTTTAACACCATCACGCAGTTGATATTTATTTGAATTTATTAGTTGACCAATTACAATGGAGCTGATCCTCCAGATCTTATTGCGAGGACAAATTAAGAGTATCCGAATCATGAGGAAAGCTATGAAATAAAATACGACATATAGCAATAAGCTTGTCCAGACAGTCACTCAGGAACCAAGGTTGACTTGAGGGTCCAAAACTGTTATTCTGATTATTATACCTTTTCCAAGAGGCAACTGGGCTTGCTTTGTTTTTCTTTGAAAACAATTCACTTCTCCATGCTTCTTCAGCTCTGGCTGGCTGGTGGGGAAGGGAGGAATGTTTGCAAAGAGCAGGGATGAAATCCAGCAGGTTCTGGAGAACCGGTAGCGGAAATTTTGAGTAGTTCGGAGAACCGGCAAATACCACCTCTGGCTGGCCCCGGGATGGGAATGGAGACTTTGCAATATCCTTCCCCCAGGAGTGGGGAGGGAATGGAGACTTTGCAGTATCCTTACCCTGGAGTGGGGAGGGGGATTTTGCAGTATCCTTCCCCTGGAGTAGGGAGGGAATGGGGATTTTGCAGTATCCTTCCCCTGGAGTAGGGAGCGAATGGGGATTTTGCAGTCTTCTTCCCCTGCCACGCCCACCAAGCCAAGCCACGCCACACCCACAAGCCACGCCCACAGAACCTGTAGTAAAAAAAAAAAATTGAATTTCACCACCGGCAAGGAGTATAAAAAAAGCACCTTTGGGTCCCCGGTTTTTCACGCTGCAGCCAATTCCCCTTGAATTGCAAAGGAGAAGATGGGACCTGGAGGTCGTTTCGCCCGCAGGTAAACTTGCATAACCAAACTCTCTTTACGTCTTCTACCCCCACCCCCCAAGCCCCCCTCCCTTTTAAGTCCTGCACGAATCCAACTCCTGCAAAAGCAACGGAAAAACGGAGCGGCGGATGCAATTCAGGAGCGCTTTCCCCCCCCCTAAGGGGGTGGGGGGGGGAAGAAAAGGTTTAGCCGGGAAAGCCCCCCCCCCAACTCCCCACGGCTGATTTTTGCAGCCCAACGAAGGGCTGCAATTCGTACCCTAACCCAGCTGCCAAGTGGTTGCATGGCAGTTTTGGGCTTTTTTTTTCTTTGCAAAGAGGGTCCATCGCGGTCCTTCCAACAGGAACAGGTGGGAAGCCACGACCCGTCCCCCCTATCCCTTGACGCCCCCTGAAGACCCCCACCATGCCTGCGGGGAAGCGAAGGGGCGGGATGCACCACCGCTCTCTCCCCCCCCCCCGCTTCATCCTCCTTTGCAAATCCCAGGGGGGGGGGGAAAAAGCCTGGCGGACTCGCCGCCGTTCCCGGAACGTGGCGCTCCTCCCTCCCTCCCGGCCAGGCTGGCTGGCTGTTGCCGGCCAAGCATCTCCCCCCCCCTCCGCCGCCGCTGTTCTTTCGAAGCGCGCGCGCTGGACTCTTCCCCCCCCCCGCCGCGTTCGCGCGCGCCACCCTTCCAAGCCGGGGCTGTTCCTCGCAAGAGCCTCTCTCCCCCCCGAGGCTGAGAGGCGGGGGCAGAGACTGTCCCGGCCGGCGCTGATCTCGAGCGGCGATTGGCCGCTGTCTACGCTGACGTCACGATCATGATGAGAATTAATGATCGGAGGCGCTGATTTCATTGTGTGACGCCGGGACCGACCCAGCCGAAACCGGCTGAATTCGGAGCCCTGGGGCCCCCCGTGGCCGCCCCGCCCGCCCCACAGAGCACGGTGGGTCCGGTAGAAGGGGGGGCTTGGGCTGGCGGGCGGGGAGGGGGGGAGGGCGCGCGGCCCCGGAGGGGGGAGGGGCGACTGTGGGGGAGGTAGGTGGGGGGGGCCGGCCTTCCCGCCAGGCCTTGTCGAGGGTGGGCCTGTCAGAACGGCCCTTCCTCGCTTTACGGCTTGGCGGGCAAAGGCGCCGACGGGAGAAAGTGGGGGACAAACAAAAAAATAAAATAAAAATAAAGAGAGAAAGAATTGACGAGTTTCGTTCGGGGCTTCAGTCCGGAGCTCGCGGAGCAGAACTCGGGGCGCGCATGCGTGCCGCTCGCCTCGCTCGATCTGCGGCAAGAGACGCTTGGAGCCGTCGGCTGGAGAGCGCGAGGGGAAGGCTGCGCCTGCGCAGAAGGGCGCCCCGTCGCCGGACTGCCCTCGCTTTACGTACCTTCGTCTTTTTTTTGTACGTAAAAGTCGATTTGGACAGGTGGGCGGGTGTGTGTGTCTGTGTGTGGAGAGGATGAAGGCGGCCGGCGAGGTCCAAAATACCTTTGGTGTCGGTTCGGCGCTTGCTTTTCATGCAGGCAGCCAGTTCTTTTACTTTTTTTTTTTTTAAAGTGGTTTGCGAACGTATCTTATGCGATCTACCAAAAGAATGAGTTGGAGTCGGGGAGAAGCATCGAGGTAGCTTTTTGAGTCACCTGCCTGGAGTTTTACCGAAATAGGCTTTTGTCTATTTTAAAAAGTTATTATTTCTGTCTCTGCATCAGTACTTCTCATGCTATAAAATGCCTAACAGTTTATTGGCTCAGTGTGTGAACCCAATCAAAAGGTTTTCCATATATTTTATATCATAGTGTTGTACATAGGAAAGCCAGACAGTTGATTTCATTCAATGAAACATGGTTTGTTAAACCATGGATTAGTGCAGTGTTTTTCAATCTTGGAGACCCTAAATTCTGTGGACCTCAGCTCCCAAATTCCTCAACCAGCAATTTGCCTGGGGGATTCTGGGAGTTGAAATCCACACAGCTTAAGGCTGAGGAATTCTGGGAGTCAGGAGTAGAGACATCCTAAAGGTTGAGAAAGACTCACTATGCAGGTTAATATGTGTCATCTAGGCTGCTGCGCTAAAGATCTCTCTCTAGGAATCAAGGGATTAAGTAACGCCTCTTGTAGGGACAGACGTTATTCCATAACTAGTCTTCTGCAAGTAACTGATCAGTGCTTTGAAAATGGGAGCATTGCAAGGTTCTGGTATTTCAGAAAACAGTTTTGCTTAGTTTAATTTAACTTAAATGTAAAGATGAGTTTGCATTTCCCATTGGGAATGCATGAAATGGGCCCTGTGAATTGTCTGATCTATTTATTTATTTATGATTCCTATTCTATTCTATTCTATTCTATTCTATTCTATTCTATTCTATTCTATTCTATTCTATTCTATTCTATATCCTATCCTATCTTCGTTTCTTTTCTTTTCTTTTCTTTTCTTTTCTTTTCTTTTCTTTTCTTTTCTTTTCTTTTCTATATCCTATCCTATCCTATTCCATTCCATTCCACTCCACTCAACATTTTCTTTTCTATTCTATTCTATTCTATTCTATTCTATTCTATTCTATTCTATTCTATTCTATTCCATTCCATTCCATTCCATTCCATTCCACTCCACTCCACTCCACTCCACTCCACTCCACTCCACCTATTCTATTCTATTCTATTCTATTCTATTCTATTCTATTCTATTCTATTCTATTCTACTCTACTCTACTCTACTCTACTCTACTCTACTCTACTCTACTCTACTCTACCCTACCCTACCCTACCCTACCCTACCCTACCCTACCCTCTACTCTCTATTCTATTTTATTCTATTCTGCTTAATTTGACTTTGAAATGAAACCTGTATTATATTAGTCAGCTCAGTGTGGTAAGAAAATTGTAAGTTTTCCATTAGTCAACATATTGCATATGTCCAAAGTAGGACACGGCAGAACAAAGGAAGCTTAAAAAAAAAAGCATAGAAGTTGGCAACAGTTATGCAAACAGGTGTCGGTGGGAATAAAATAAAATGGTTTCAATGTCATGCCTCAAATGCAAAAGCATGAATGGCACCGTGAGCTTTGGGGAATATTTATTTATTAGTTCAATTTATATGCCGCCTTTCTCCGAAGACACCAAGGCAAGGTGTCACCTTGTTGCCAGTCTGTGAAAACATTGGAACAGACAATTATGCTTTTGGGGAATGAGCAGGTTCATATGCATATGCACTGGTCTTTCGTGGTTTCATTCATTTTTCTTTTAAAACAGTTTGAATAGTGACCAGAAAGGTGCCAAGAGTTCAATGTAATGTCCTTCAGTTTGGGGAAAAATACTTTTATGACGATGAACTTTTGGTTGCCATATTAATGACCGTCAATTGGATTGGGATGGGTGGCTATAGAAATTGAATGAATGAATAAATGGATGAATAGATAAACAAATAAAGGAATACATGATTCAGCTGATACTGGTATTCTGTAGACTTGTGCTTTGAATTACAGCGTTGCTTAATAATTTCAGGGAGTGAGATGTGGCTTCAGTGCAGTACCCACCCATGATCTACAATATGGAGGTAATAGGGAGGGGTTGCTTTATGTGGTTATATATAAAGTGCTTTGAAGTCATGACACTAAGTTATGTAATTTGTCTAGTCTAATTTTAAGCCGGCGTCAAGCTGAGATTGCTTTGGTCAATCCCAGAGCTGGCAGCTGTAAGGGAGAATACATTCCTGTTGGTTCCAATAAATCTCTCGGCTACATTTTTTAAAATTATTATTATAAAGCCTTATTACCCTTCCTGGCCTCCTGACATGGGAGATACCAGTTTGCAGGGTCTCTAATCCATGTTTAGAAATTGATATCTGAAGCTGGGGAGGGTTTCTGTGATGATTAGGTTTCAAATCCATCCCTGTGATATGTTTGCCTGTTTTATTTTTTTTTATTTTTTTTTATTTTTTTTAATTTATTTTTTATTTTTTTCTTTTTCATATTGTCCCAACGTTTATTTAAAATATTGAAAGAGATAATTGGGAATTGTACTACCCTGTTTTGCCCCCAAATAAGACATCCCCTGATAATAAGCCCAATCGGGCTTTTGAGTATCATTAAGTGACTATCATTAAGTGTTGTATCTTATGATTCTTGATGAATGTATCTTTTCTTTCATGTACACTGAGAGCGTATGCACCCAAAGACAAATTCCTTGTGTGTCCAATCACACTTGGCCAATAAAAAAATCTATTCTATTCTTGAGCACATGGCAATAAGGCCAAGCGCTTATTTCAGGGTTCAAAAAAATATAAGACAGGGTCTTATTTTCGGGGAAACATGGTATTACAATGATAGTTGGTCTCATGGTCAGCCAGATTGATTGATTGATTGATTTTATTTTTTATTTATGTAATTTATATGCCGCCCTTCTCCCGAAGGACTCAGGGCGGCTTACAAAGAGACATTCAACAAATTCGAAAATTACACAAAAATTAAAATCCAATTAAAAATTACTTAAAATTATTTCAATGTAAAAATCCCCCAACGGGTCAGCCCATTTGATGAAAGAGCCACGTCTTCAGTTCGTGGCAGAAGGAGAGGAGGTCGGGGGCTGTCCTAAGCCCGGCGGGCAACCCGTTCCAGAGGGTCGGCGCTCCCACAGAGAACGCTCTCCCCCTGGCGGCCGCCAGCCGACATTGTCTGGCTGACGGCACCCTGAGGAGGCCCGCTCTGTGGGAGCGCACAGGACAATGGGAGATGGTTTTACCCCTCCCCTTTTTACATATAATTCAGTGTAAAAATACTTGGTTCCCCTGCCATGTCCTCTTTTCCCCACCGCAATCCTGTGAGTTAGGTTGGGCAGAGAGAGATTGGCTTTCAAAGGGAGACCTAGAATTCACCATCTCCTGGTTTATTAACCATCACTACAATCAAACTGGCTCTCGTATTTATTATATAGCAGAATAACAGAGTTTTTTGGGGGGACCTTCTCGGTCTTCTAGTCCAACCCCCTTCTCAAGCAGGAGACCCTCCTAGACCATTCCAGACAAACGGCCGTCCAATCTCTTCTTTTAAAGGCCTCCAGTGATGGAACACCCCACAACTTTGTTTCTCTTTGTTTCTCTACCAAGGTAGTTTTTGTCATCGTTTCGAATCAATATCTGGCACAATAATAGAGTAGATATAAGGTAGTAAACCGAAGCATTCAGTCAAATCAAAGGTCCTTTTCATTAGAAAAAGAAAAAAGGCTGGTTTTCTTTCTCAGCTGGAGTTCGATCCAACCCTGGGGTTTTGTGAGTTGCAACTAATTGCATGTTGGTTGCAAACAAGCATTTCTTCTGTTAGCTTTCATATGCCAGACTTACTATGTGGTTGCTCAGTTTGCTATAATGGTTCTTCATTTTTCTGTTCATGCCTTCCTCAAATAAACATGGACAGTAGATTAATATACTTAAGTAGAAAGCATGTTATTTTGCTGTTGTTAGTTGTGAAGTCGTGTCCGACCCATCGCAACCCCATGGACAATGTTCCTCCAGACCTTCCTGTCCTCTACCATCCCCGGAGACCATTTAAGCTCACGTAGACTACTTCAGTGACTCCATCCACCCACCTCGTTCTCTGTCATCCCCTTCTTCTTTTGCTCTCAATCGTTCCCAGCATTAGGCTCTTCTCCAGGGAGTCCTTCCTTCTCATTAGGTGGCCAAAGTATTTGAGTTTCATCTTCAGGATCTGGCCTTCTAAAGAGCAGTCAGGGTTGATCTCCTCCAGGACTGACCAGTTTGATCGCCTTGCAGTCCAAGGGACTCACAAGAGTCTTCTCCAGCACCAGAGTTCAAAGGCTTCCATTCTTTAGCGCTCAGCACCAGAGCTCAAAGGCCTCATAATGTTCTTCGTTTTTCTGTTTATGCCGTCGTCAAATAAACATGGACAGTAGATTAATATACTTAAGGAGAAAGCATGGTATGGGCAGCACCAATTTCTGTTGTGTTTAGGTGGCAGTCTGATTAAAAGTTAGCTTATCGAAATTTCTGGGGAAAAACATGCAGAATCACTCATAGCTCCAGAAACAGTATCTGTATCTTCTTTGCAACTTGCCAGCAAGGAACAAAATTTGTATTTTATAAAATACAATATGAGTACGAATGGTTCTGATAGGTTGCATTGCATTGCTTATTTGTGTCTTCATTCATTCATTTCCCGCCTTTATTATTTTTACCAATAACTCAAGGCAGTGATCTCATCCAACACAACTTCCTTCCTCTTCCTCTTATTTTCCCCACAACAACCCTGTGAGGTGGGTTGGGTTGAGAGAGAGTGACTGGTCTAAGGTCACCCAGCTGGTTTCATGTCTAAGGTGGGACTAGAACTCACTGTCTCCTGGTGAGTGGCCCTTAATGGCTTTGGCACTCGGCTGGCTTTCCTGGCTAAGGCAAGACTTGAACTCACGATCTCTTGTTTTCTAGCCTGGTGCCTTAACCACTAGACCAAACTGGCTCTCTCAATTATGGCAGTGAAGAATAACATCTACTCTACTTTAAACCTTATTCATCCTGAGGTTTGCTATGTGGTTATAGTAGTAGAAGGCTCTATTTATTTGTTGTTTTGTGGTGTGAAAATTACAAGGGGTTATACATTTATATGGTTTTTCAATTAAGTCTAAGCTTGTGTTTTAGAGAGGCATTTGTGTTGATGTGCCAATACTTGTGTTTTTAGCATCATAATAAGGGGGGGGGATCCTCGGAGTGGTTCTAGCCAATTTACGCATTCTCTGGAAGTGAGCATATGGCTGCCTTCACAATAGAGCTAGAGAAGAACAAATGTGCAATTCATTTATTCGTAGTACATATAACACACATCTTTTGCCACCTTAAAGATAAAGAAATGTATCATGCCATTATTTTATATGTACCAGAAGCTACTTGTGGAGTGATTAATGAATGGAATGACTTGCCTTCAGAAGTTGTGGGGGCTCCAACACTGGAGATTTTTAAGAAGAGATTGGACAACCATTTATCTGAAATAGTATAGGGTTTTCCACTTCAGCAGAGGGTTGGACTAGAAGACCTCCAAGGTCCCTTCCAATTCTGTTATTCTGTTGTTCTGAAATAAAGAGATCGGTTGGCCTAGGTATAAATCATTTAGGTGATCCTGTCAACTTTTCTGAAATAGAAAAGCAAGCAAAACGCTTTAATGATCTATTATGGGCGCATCTGATGTGATCACATTTACTTTAAAATACACGTGGTCCTCGACCGCAATTGAGTCCATCATTTCTGTTGCTAAGGGAGATAAAGTGAATTTTGCCCCATTTTACAACCTTTATTGCCACCATTGTTAAGTGAATCTCTGCAGTTGTTAAGTTAGTAACACGGTTGTTAAGTGGAATCTGGCTTCCCCATTGACTTTGCTTGTCGAAAGGAGGCAAATGGGGATCATATGAGCCCAGGACACTGCGACTGTCATAAATATGAACCAGTTGCCAATTTTGGTCACATGACCATGGGGAGGCTGCAAGGGTTTTAAGTGTGAGAAACAGTAATCAGCCACTTTTTTTAGTGCTGTTGTAACTTTGAACAGTCACTAAACAAACTGTTGTAAGTCAAGGACTACCTGTAAGTTAATAACGGTAAGGATGGTTGTTATCGCTCAGCCCAGAACCATTGAGTCTCAGTGTGGTGGTGCAGTGGTTAGAATGCAGTACTGCAGGGCTAACTCACTGCTTCACTGCCAGCAGTTCGATCCTGACCAGCTCAAGGTTGACTCAACCTTCCATCCTTCCGAGGTGGGTAAAATGAGGACCCAGATTGTTGGGGGGCAAGATGCTGACTCTGTAAACCGCTTAGAAAGGGCTGTAAAAGCACTGTGAAGCAGTATATAAGTCTAAGTGCTGTTTTCCTTCCTTCCTCCCTCCCTCCCTCCCTCCCTCCCTCCCTTCCTTCCTTCCTCTGCCCACAGCCAGCAGTTCAATCCTGACCGACTCAAAGTTGACTCAGTCTCCCATCCTTCCGAGGTCGATAAAATGAAGACCCAGATTGTTGGGGGCAAGAGGCTGACTCCGTAAACCGCTTAGAAAGGGCTGTCAAAGCACTGTGAAGCAGTATATAAGTCTAAGTGCTGTTTTCCTTCCTTCTTTCCTTCCTTCCTTCCTTCCTTCCTTCCTTCCTTCCTTCCTTCCTTCCTCCCTCCCTCCCTCCCTCCCTCCCTCCCTCCCTCCCTCTGCCCACAGCCAGCAGTTCAATCCTGACCGACTCAAAGTTGACTCAGTCTCCCATCCTTCCGAGGTCGGTAAAATGAAGACCCAGATTGTTGGGGGGCAAGATGCTGACTCTGTAAACCGCTTAGAAAGGGCTGTAAAAGCACTGTGAAGCAGTATATAAGTCTAAGTGCTGTTTTCCTTCCTTCCTCCCTCCCTCCCTCCCTCCCTCCCTTCCTTCCTTCCTCTGCCCACAGCCAGCAGTTCAATCCTGACCGACTCAAAGTTGACTCAGTCTCCCATCCTTCCGAGGTGGGTAAAATGAAGACCCAGATTGTTGGGGGGCAAGAGGCTGACTCTTTAAACCGCTTAGAAAGGGCTGTCAAAGCACTGTGAAGCAGTATATAAGTCTAAGTGCTGTTTTCCTTCCTTCCTCCCTCCCTCCCTCCCTCCCTCCCTTCCTTCCTTCCTCTGCCCACAGCCAGCAGTTCAATCCTGACCGACTCAAAGTTGACTCAGTCTCCCATCCTTCCGAGGTCGATAAAATGAAGACCCAGATTGTTGGGGGCAAGATGCTGACTCTGTAAACCGCTTAGAAAGGGCTGTAAAAGCACTGTGAAGCAGTATATAAGTCTAAGTGCTGTTTTCCTTCCTTCCTCCCTCCCTCCCTCCCTCCCTCCCTCCCTTCCTTCCTTCCTCTGCCCACAGCCAGCAGTTCAATCCTGACCGACTCAAAGTTGACTCAGTCTCCCATCCTTCCGAGGTCGATAAAATGAAGACCCAGATTGTTGGGGGCAAGAGGCTGACTCCGTAAACCGCTTAGAAAGGGCTGTCAAAGCACTGTGAAGCAGTATATAAGTCTAAGTGCTGTTTTCCTTCCTTCTTTCCTTCCTTCCTTCCTTCCTTCCTTCCTTCCTTCCTTCCTTCCTTCCTCCCTCCCTCCCTCCCTCCCTCCCTCCCTCCCTCCCTCTGCCCACAGCCAGCAGTTCAATCCTGACCGACTCAAAGTTGACTCAGTCTCCCATCCTTCCGAGGTCGGTAAAATGAAGACCCAGATTGTTGGGGGGCAAGATGCTGACTCTGTAAACCGCTTAGAAAGGGCTGTAAAAGCACTGTGAAGCAGTATATAAGTCTAAGTGCTGTTTTCCTTCCTTCCTCCCTCCCTCCCTCCCTCCCTCCCTTCCTTCCTTCCTCTGCCCACAGCCAGCAGTTCAATCCTGACCGACTCAAAGTTGACTCAGTCTCCCATCCTTCCGAGGTGGGTAAAATGAAGACCCAGATTGTTGGGGGGCAAGAGGCTGACTCTTTAAACCGCTTAGAAAGGGCTGTCAAAGCACTGTGAAGCAGTATATAAGTCTAAGTGCTGTTTTCCTTCCTTCCTCCCTCCCTCCCTCCCTCCCTCCCTTCCTTCCTTCCTCTGCCCACAGCCAGCAGTTCAATCCTGACCGACTCAAAGTTGACTCAGTCTCCCATCCTTCCGAGGTCGATAAAATGAAGACCCAGATTGTTGGGGGCAAGAGGCTGACTCCGTAAACCGCTTAGAAAGGGCTGTAAAAGCACTGTGAAGCGGTATATAAGTCTAAGTGGTATTGCTACAGCACACATACTAGAAATAACAGCTAACTACCAATCTTGAAATGGCTTCAGCAGAAGTGCTTTTATAGCATTGATTTCTTTGTGCCATTTCTTTGTTCACTGACTTCTATCGGAAGTCGTTTTCATTCGTGTTTGCTTCATTTCAGCTATCGACTTTTCAATCAAACTTGATGTCTCTCTGTTTAAAGAATGGAATCCATAGGCACCTTTGAGAGCCTGATTGATAATCCCAATACATTGATGCAAGGTTGTCAAAAGAGGAACAACTTTCAACCGAGATATAGATCAGCATCTTGCTCACCTCTGTTATTAAAGAAGTGAGTGCACAACAGGAGTAGAAAACAGGAGAAGCAACTGC
The DNA here is from genome assembly GCF_059756535.1 of Pantherophis guttatus. Taxonomy (NCBI): domain Eukaryota; kingdom Metazoa; phylum Chordata; class Lepidosauria; order Squamata; family Colubridae; genus Pantherophis; species Pantherophis guttatus. The sequence continues at coordinate 11,771,389 of NC_142074.1, read as the reverse complement.
TTAAGCAGTGTCCAGGCTCTTCCTGGTGGTGCAGCCCAAGTCCTCTGAATATTCAACAAAATCAGAGTACATCTTAGCCAAAGTCACCAACAATGTTAAGAAAAATATGCTTGAAAGAATCTGTTCGATATAACATAACATACGTTTGGCATTAACATAACAATGTTAATAGCATTTAGACTTATGTACTGCTCCACAGGGTTTTACAGCCCTCTCTAAGTGGTTTACAGAGTCAGCTTATTGCCCCTAACAATCTGGATCCTCATTTTACCGACCTCGGAAGGATGGAAGGCTGAGTCAATCTTGAGCCGGTCAGGATCGAACACTGCTGGCAGTGAAGCAGTGAGTCAGCCCTGCAGTACTGCATTCTAACCACTGCACCACCACGGCTCAACCTTGAGCCTGTGAGAGTCGAACTGCTGGCAGTCGGCAGAATTAGCCTGCAATACTGCAGTGTAAACAAGTCACATTTTGCCATGGGTTGGATAAACTCATCATTCTAAGCCAGAGGTCTTCAAAGTTGGCCGCTTTAAGACTTGTGGACTTCAACTCCCAGAATTCTCCAGCCAGCTATGCTGGGAGAATTCTGGGAGTTGAAGTCCACAAGTCTTAAAGCGGCCAACTTTGAAGACCTCTGTTCGAAGCCATGATGATAAGGGCATTATAGATTACTGGACAAATCATATCTGGCTCATTTCATGCTATAATGTCTCATTTCCAGCTAAAGTGTTAAGTAGTGTTTATAAACTCCATACAGTCTTTTGACTTACGATCACAATTGAGCCCAAAAGTTTGGTTGCTAAGTGAAATGTTTGTTAACGGAATGTTGCTCCATTTTACGGCTTTTCACGCCACCGTTGTTAAAGTGAATCACTGCAGCTGTTAAGCTAGTAACACCTTTGTTAAATGAATCCGGCCTCCCCATTGACTTCGCTTGTCGGAAGGGGATCAGATGATCCCAGCACACTGCAACCATCGTAACTACGAGTCAGTTGCCGAGCGTCTGGATTTTGATCATGTGACCATGGAGTCGCTACGACGGTCGTGAGTGTGAAAGAAACGGTCACCAGTCGCTTTTTTCAGTGCCGTTGTAACTTCAAACGGTCACTAAGTGTTGCAAGTCAAGAGCTTTGAGCTTAGTGATAGCAGACCGCTATACCCGTCCTCTCTGCAACTTTCCAGATATCTTGAGACTACAAATCACATTAGTCTCAGCTTAGCATTCATCAGGAGCAATAAAAGAGATTCAGGTTAGGAAAAACTGAATTAGGTTTCACAATCGTGTCTCTCTGTCTGCAACTTCACCCAGTATCCCTTTTCTTGTTTATTTTGCTTGTTTTCGTTGAGTGTTACAAGCCCATTTTTTTCTCTTGTAAACAAACCTTTTAATCATTTTAATAGTATCGAAGTTCTATTTGTGTTGAGCTACACTTAATTCCAGTATGTAAATAGTTACTGCTTCATTTTGTTTCTGAGTTGTTTGTAAACTATATTTAAGAATATCCACAGGGGAACTGGAATAAATTAGACTCAGTCTGCTGTAGTTTTCTATTTCTTTAGATAAATGGGAGCCTGTACTTTTTTTTTTTTAATGCCCTGTAAGTATTAAATTATTCCTCTTTTCAGAGTATCTTCTTTTATTTTTAGATGAATCTGCGTTCTGTATTTACTGCAGAACAACAGAGGATATTGCAGCGTTACTATGAAAATGGAATGACAAATCAGAGTAAAAATTGCTTTCAGCTCATATTACAGTGTGCACAAGAAACTAAGCTGGACTTCAGTGTAGTCAGGGTAAGTACTGAGGTTTCCATGCTCAAATTTACATAACAGTCTTAACAGACACAGGTGTTTGCTTACCTTATCTACAGGGCATGGAGCTGTGGGGGGAAAAAATCAGTAGCTTTATGCTTCAATAGAATGTGTGTTTAGAAATTTCTATTGAAAACCTGAGTTCTACTTTATTTATTAAATTTATTAAACTTATATGCCACCCATCTCGCTGTTGCAGATTACAAAAGGATAAAAAGGTAAATATATAATACAAAATGATTAAATTTAAGAAGAGTGCATTTATTTATTTATTGTTTGTTTGCTTGTTTTGTTTCTTTGTTTATTGCACTGGGTATAAACGCAAAGGTGCTTTTTTTCAGGAGGCAACTGGACTTCCTTGCCTTTTTCTGTTGCAGACGTTTCGCTTCTTCATCCAAGAAGCTTCTTCAGCTCTGACAGGATAGTGGGGAATGGAAGGATTATCCTGTCAGAGCTGAAGAAGCTTCTTGGATGAGAAGCAAAACGTCTTCAACAGAAAAAAACAAGACAGTCCTGAAAAAAAGCACTTTTTGGACAACCATGACCTGGATGGCCAAGAATCTCTACAGATTTTCAGTGGGTATAAAACGCACAAGAGTCCCTTTGCGTATAATAATTTGGGAAGGATTTAGAAAGAGCCTTGGTGGCGCAGCGGACTAAAGCACTGTTAAGTAACACCAGCTGCCTGCAATTACTGCAAGTTCAAATCTCACCAGGCTCAAGGTTGACTCAGCCTTCCATCCTTTCGAGGTAGGTAAAATGAGGACCCGGTTTGTGGGGGCAATAAGCTGACTTTGTATAAAAAAAAGAACACCGCTTGGGGGCCCCCGAAAGCCGTACTAAGCAGGTATATACAAAAGTATGAAGGCTATTGCTTAACGCATTGTAAGCCACCCTGAGTCTCCAGAGAAAGGCGGCATATAAATCGAACCAATCAATCAATCAATAAAGAAATAAATAAATAAACAAACATTATTGTATATGTGCAACTGTAAGTTTAAAGCATTCATGCAACAAATTGTACTTGTGAAAAAAACCCCATATTAGGCAAGTCGGGTTGTTATAATTGGCTTCGTAACACCTCTACTAGTTTCCAGTTAAATGGCTGCTTGGTGGGAAAATTTTGTTTGTTTTTGCGAAATGAGTGAGAAATGCCTCGCTCATAAAAGCGATTGTTGTGGGTGCCAAGCCTAGTTAAACGTTAAGATTTAGCTTAGTTCTTTTTTCTTAATTTCTTAATTCTTTTAACAGTAGGTTAAAACAGAACAGCTCATGTGACCCCTCTGCTCTGTGAGCTGTGTTAGCTGCCAGTTTGCATCGGTGAAGGGAAAGGGAAAGGTTCCCCTTGCACATATGTGCTAGTCGTTCCCCACTCTAGGGGGCGGTGCTCATCTCTGTTTCAAAGCCAAAGAGCCAGCGCTGTCCAAAGATGTCTCCGGTCATGTGGCCGGCATGACAAAACGCCAAAGGCGCACGGAACCAGGGTGGATTTGATTTAAATCAAACTGATTTATGCCTGCCTTACCGATAGGTAAAGGAACTTCATTAAAATATTGCCAAACTGGGTCTCTTTTACGGCCTGCCGCCATTATAGTTTTTTTCCTCCAAGGAAAGAATGTGATAAACCTCAGGTCATACACACAAAAAGATCCAAAGACTTGTCTGTTTGTGGCTGTGCAGTATTGTGCTCAGAAAGTTTCACTTTCATTTTGTACTGCTTGTCTGCTTGCCCCTTCCTCCTCACACTTAGTTTCACTTTCTCCTTGTGCAGATCTATTCCACTCCAAACAATCAGAAAAATATTGTTTCTATTCTATTCACTGAACTTCTTGAAACTTAGCACTGAAGGGGTTGATTCTGTATTCATAGGTTTGTAGAACGATAGGATTAAGGTCTTTTTCTCAACTCTGTTCATGTTATAACATTTTTGCTGTGAAGAAGAGGCATGTGATCTCTGCTGAGTCAAATTCAGTTTTGAGAACTGCAAAAGTAAACCAAGCATCTTGTACGCAGAGAAACTGCCCAATAATCTTACAAAAACCTCTGGAAGAGCATGACATTGTGAATGGATTAATGGAATTTATTTACCAAAAAAATTAAACATATACAGCCTTATTCTACATAATTAAAAAACTAATCTTTATTTCATGATGGAATAACTTTTGGATGGTAATATATTTTCCTCAAAAAGCATTTTATTTAAAAAAATCCGATTTAAATCAAAAAAATCCGATTTAAATAAAAAAAATCTGATTTTTTTAAATTTTTTTAAAAAAACCATTGATTTTTATCCACCCTGCATGGAACGCTGTTCCCTTCCCACCAAAGGTGGTCCCTATTTTTCTACTTGCATTTTTTTACATGCTTTCAAACTGCTAGGTTGGCAGAAGCTGGACAAGGAACAGGAGCTCACCCCATTACGCGGCACTAGGGATTTGAACCGCTGAATTGCTGACCTTTCAATTGACAAGCTCAGCGTCTTAGCCACTGAGCCACCGTGTCCTTTAGTTTGCGTCTAGTCCCAATTAAAGATGCTGGTTTTAACCTTTGATGCCCTTCATGGGACTGGGCTACCTGAGGGACTGCCTGTCTCCAGTTACACCTTCCCATTCCATTAGATCTGGCAGAGAAGACCTGCTCTAGGTACCATCAGGTAAGAACCTACATTTGGTGGACCTCAGGAGACATGCCTTCTCTGTCTTGGACCCACCTTATGGAACATGCTTCTCCCCAAAATTAAATTAGCTTCATCCCTCTTGACATCATGGATGTCCCTCAAGATCTGGTTATGTTATTAGACTTGATGCTCCCCGAGAACCAGATACGGTACATGCTTAAGTTAGCTCCATTGTTGAGGTGGCCATTCTTCTCCTCTCTCTGCCCAAGCAGTTTTTAAGTTTGTTTTTATTTACACGTTTATTTTTTTTATGTGGATTTGTTTATTGTTACATCTGTTACTTCTAGAACCATTTACCTTGCTCAATCCAGAGTCGCTTTTGGTGAGAGAGGCGGCCATACAAATTTGATTAATAATTAAATAAATAAAATAGATGAAATTGAGTGGCAAGAATTACCCTCTGGATTATGGCAGTTGTTTTTAGAGAGTGTTCTTTGTCACAAAACTTGTCTATTTCTCTTTTTTAAGGTCAGGGTAAAGGACGTAGGGCCGTGACAGGTGGCACGCAGTGCCCACTCTGGGCACGAGAGCCGTCGCCCCAGTTCAGCTCCGCTGTGCATGCGGTGTGCCTACCGCCATCCAGCTGGTCGTGGGGTCTCTGCTGTGCATGCACAGGGGTGCATGCAGGGGGCTGTGCACGCATGTGCAGGGGATGGGGTGCATGTGGGGGTGTGCATGCATGCATGGGGCACATGCGCAGAGATGCGCACCTGCTTGGGGCAGGGGTGTGGGGGACGCGTGCACAGGGGCAGAACACGTGCAGGGGGCCACTCACACATGCGCGGGGATGGTACAGGGGCGGGGAGCATGCAGGGGAGCCACCCAAGCATTGCATTTGGGGGATTGCGTGCTTAACCATCACTGACGTAGGGAAACATTTTAGGATTGAGATTTGGATAGGAGTTTGTAGATTGAAATGGCATTTTTTTTTTTTGTAGGTAGCAACAAAACTGTCTGGTCTCAATCTGAAGGGCATCAGTTTGATGGAGTGTAGCCTAAATTATGCTCGGTTAAAATACCTAAAAAGCAGAATACAATGATCGTAACGCTTCTGTTCGGCATACTCTATGAATTGCAGGTTTCGTTTGTTATCACTGTACAAGACGGGACCAAATACCTTAAGGAAAATGCTTGTGCGGTAATGAAGTCTCACCCGAAAATCCATGATCGAGAAAATTAAAAGTATATCTAGATAAGAATTACCTCTAAAGTAATAATAAAAGGAGAATGTGTGATTATCTCTTTTAAGCTGTGGTTTGTTAATAAGAACAGGATATTAAAAACAATGGGGGGAAAAATTCTTGTACAGTACATCTCCACGAAACTTTACGAGCCAGGCAGGATGTGTAATAAGATTGGGTCCTTTTTGGTCATACCTATTTGACAGAAGAATTTTACAGTTCTTACAAGTTATTCGACACAGTTCACATATTCTCTTATCTGTTCCGTAGCCCGTGAAGAAAAATGATAAATGCTCGATCGTCGGTTGCTTAGACAATGCTATATTATGTATTGTTTTCTTGGTTTGTTTCTTTGGGGGCTTAGGACAAGAACTTCTTCTTTTCTTTAAAAGGCAGGTGTGGGCAGTTGTGACTCCGTTGAATGGCTAGAACTTGTCACTTTTGCGGTGACGCTTTTTGGACCAAACAAAGGCTTAGAAATCAGAATTGATTTCCACTAGAAAATGAACCACGTGACTTCTTGTTGCTCCGAGAAGCAAAAACAAAAGATCTTCCTGGTCTCTTTTCTCTTTCCAATTTTTTTTTTAACACTGGTCTATGAAGATAATAAAGTTTGATTTGATTTGACTTTTCCTCTTGTGCATCCAGAACTATATACTTAATAGGACTCTCGGTCAATTTTTATTCACAGTCACCAATGTGTTTTCTTTCTGCAGCCTGTATTCAGAATCACATGTATTATGTTAGTTATCCCTTATTAATCATATGTGCACAGTTTGATACGGTACCATAAAGGCTCCTTTCCTGTGCTACCCTGTTTTCCCCAAAATAAAAACATCCCATGATAATAAACCCAATCGGGCTTTTTGAGTACATGGCAATAAGGCCAAGCGCTTATTTCAGGGTTCAAAAAAATATAAGACGGTCTTATTTTCAGGGAAATGCAGTATGAAGATACCAATAGGGTTACGATAGATAGATAGATAGATAGATAGATAGATAGATAGATAGATAGGTAGTAGGTAGGTAGGTAGGTAGGTAGATAGATAGATAGATAGATAGATAGATAGATAGATAGATAGATAGATAAGATATGGTGCATTTTGCTTCTGCATTTTAGTGTTTAATTGGATTTAATTGAAGAGTTTATTATTGCTACTTCTAATACAAGAATCCTGTCAGCTAAATGGTCAAAGCTAAATTGATGCCATATAAGGGGCAATGAAATTCACTGGGGAAGGGCTGGACGTAGGTCTTTTGTGACAATGCAATGATTCCAAACTGATGACACATTTAACCCTGCCTTCCAGCTCAGTCTCTTCTTCTCCTACATAGACAAGGCTATCCTTGTCTCTAAACAATTCTTTACGAATTGTATCTTGTCCTTTTATGTACCCTGTTTTTCCCCAAAATAAGACATCCCCTGATAATAAGCCCAATCGGGCTTTTGAGTGCATGGCAATAAGGCCAAGCACTTATTTCAGGGTTCAAAAAAATAGAAGACAGGGTCTTATTTTCGGGGAAACGCTGTAGGTGTGGGGAGTGAGGGTCTCATATTTTTCATTATCTATTTTTGGTTTGAAATTTACATTGTGGCTAAAAATGCTTTTGCATAACGGATCCTCTTTGAAACGTTTGCAGCATTGTAAGATACACTTATCATGAACATCCTACGCTATACAGGCCCCGGGCTGCAGCCCATTACTAGGTGTGGCCTATGTGGAACTGGGCCACACGAGTGGCTAGCGTGGACAACAAGCAGGCCACCGCATGCACACCCACAGACTGACCTGTGCAAGTGGCAAGCCGGCAGGCACTCGCGGGCATGTGCGCCAGCCTGCAGCTCACACAAGTCGAGGTGCGCGCCGGCCACCACTGGCAGAAGCCAGCTTGCGCCATCCCACTTCTCGCATGGCCCAGTTCCCTCTCCCTTCCCCCAGTTGGGCCACCAAGCCGCAGAGGTTGGGGACCGTTGGTATACAAAAACAAAAGTCTTCCTATGAGAACAGAAATGAGGATTTCTGAGGAAAGAATTAGTGGCACTTTCTCTCTTAAACCAGATGTGCACAAAAAACATAATTTTATTCAGTTAATAAATGGTAGAAGAAATATGAAACTGATATCCAGTCATAAACTGATCTATCTCTATCTATCTATCTATCTATCTATCTATCTATCTATCTATCTATCTATCTATCTACATACACACACACTCCTTTATAGTAGTACCCTGTTTCTCCTAAAATAAGACATCCCCTCATAAGAAGCCCAATAATTGAGCCCGAAAATATTTAACCGCATGCGCAGCTGGTCCCCGACTTTTCCTCTGGTTAGGGTTAGGGAAACAGAGCTGGAAATCAGGTAAGACTGCAAGAGGAGCCCCATCTTGCTCCATGTGCCCCAAAGTAATAAGACATCCCCGAAAATAAGGCCAAGCGCTTATTTCGGGCTTCAAAATAATATAAGACAGGGTTTTAGTTTCAGGGAAATACGGTATTGAAATAATAAACAGAATTTTCATCAACTATGGTATGTCACACTGATCATTGCCAGTGATGTTTATACGCTTGTTAGATTTTTAGCGATGACGTATTTTATGGAAAGAACTCATAAAATAGAACTTGAGTGACATTTCTAAACAGTTAAAATTCAAGGAATTGAATGGGGCCATTCATGTCTTTGTAAAGATTGATTATTTTTCCCCCAGTTTCTAAAATAATATAATTACAGCATTTAATATAAAATTAAACATATAAAACAGTCCTAGATATTGTAACTTCTCAGATGGGCAGGTTCCTAGTCACAAAGTTACTGTGCATTGAATCAGTGTTGACTCCTGGTGATTGCCAGGATAAGTCCCTGCAATTTTCTTGGCAAGATTTCAGAAGTGGCTTGCCATTGCCCTCTTCCTGGGGTTGAGAGAGACTGGCTTCCCCAAAGTCTCCCATGGGCTTCATGTCTTAAGGCAGGACTAGAATTTACAATCTCCCAGTTTCTAGCTGATGCCTTAACCACTACACTGAACTGTTTTTTACATCCTTAATTACTTAACTGTCTTTCGTTCCCATACATATCAGTCAAGTGTTGAAAATGTTTATTATTTTCTCAGAGCCTTAAATAAAGTTTCGGTTGGCAGACATAAGGGAGTGAAGCTTTTGACATAATGATGGAAAAGCCACCTTGAAGTCTGGCTGAAAATGATAAGCTTGAGGCCTGGAAAACCATCTAACTTAGAATTATAGGTGAGGCGTGGAAAGCCATCTCTGAAAACTAGCTGAAAATTATAGTTGAGGCCTGGAAAACTACCTAGTTTGAGAATGATAGCTGAGCCGTGAAAGGCCACCTCGAAAGCTAGCTGAGAATTACGAATCCTCTTTGCTTACAAATTCCCTTTTTTGTTTGCAGACGTGGGTGGGAAACAAAAGAAGAAAAATGAGCAGTAAGAACGCCGTGGATTCTGGAGGAAGCCCATCAGCCACATCCAGCAGCACATTGACAATGCCTCCAGAAGTGGCTGTTCAAAACGTGGTCAGCATAGCCCGTTCCCAGAGCCAGCAGTCCTCGTGGACGTCCTCCAATAACGACGTGATAGTCACCGGCATCTATAACCCAGCTACTTCTTCTGGCAGGCTGGTTTCCAGTAAACAGACTAACTCCTTGATGAGCGATATGCATAAAAACTCCCTGTCGAGGTCAGGCGGGAAGAGCGATCCCGAATTCCAGCGGCAGCACATCGCGGTGACCCGCCAAGCGCCCCATTGTAAAAACGCTTCGCTTTTCCTGGGCGAGAAAACCATCATCCTCTCCAGGCAAACCAGCGTGCTGAATTCAGGGAATTCTATTTATAACCACACAAAGAAAAGCTACGGCGGCTCATCGGTTCAGACGGCGGAATTAGTGTTACCTCAAAAGCCCGTCCTGTGCCACCGGCCGTACAAAATGGACCAGGTGGGCTGCCAACGGTTGCAAAAACCAGAGCACCCTATCCTCGCTTCCTCCGTTCCATCCGGGCAGAGATCGAACATTAGAGATCCTTCCTGCAGCACCCACAATTTGGAAATCCGAGAGGTTTTTTCGTTGGCTGTTACCGATCAATCCCTGGGAGGAAACCGAGAGAAGGCCCTGTCATCTTCCGGAGAAGGCAGTTGCCTATCTATCGCGATGGAAACTGGGGATGCGGATGACGAATATGCCCGAGAGGAAGAGTTGGCCTCCATGGGTGCCCAGATACAAAACTACTCTAGGTTAAGCGGCACGTCCCTCCGCGTCGAGAATCCGGGATCTGGTTTTTCGGGGTCGGGCAGGAACATGGGTTGCAATTCGCACGTGCTGAACGCGCGGAATTTGCACAACAATATCTTGTATCACAACAGAGACTATCGCTTACCTCCACGGACATCGTTGCACAGCACATCCAGTACGCTCTATAGCAGTTCCTACCCATCCAGAAGTAACCTTTCTTCTCATTTTGCAGCATCCAATCAACTAAGGCTATCTCAGAACCAAAATAACTATCAGGTAATTGAGCTTTTCTTCCTAAGTTGTGACGCTTAGAACAGGGGTGTCAAACTCAAGGCCCGGGGGCTGGATTCGGCCTGTGGGGTACTTAGATCTGGCCCACGGGGCCACCCTGGAAACAGCGAAGGACCGGCCTGCGGTGCTTCTGCCAGCAAAAATGGATTCCCGAGCTCCGTTTTCAGCTGCCACCCAAGCTCCGTTTTCACTGGCAGACTGTTGCAGGAGGACGTTGCAGCCGAAAACGGAGCTCGGGAACCTGTTTTCGCTGGCAGAGCACTTGGGCCACCACAGGCGCCCACCCAACATGAGTGATGTCTTGCTGGCCACGTCCATCCCGGCCCCCCGAGGTCAAACACAGCCCTGATGCAGCCTTCAATGAGATTGAGCTTGACACCCCTGGCTTAGAAAATGTGCCACTTCCATTTCTTTAAAATTGTAAATCACGAACTCCAGCTCATGAGTGACTGTAAAGGGAATTGCTACTTTTGTTTTCTGCTACCAGGAAATAAGAACAGTTTTCTGTTTTTTTCCCCCCTTTATTTATTTTATTTATTCATTTCTTTATACATGCCCGTTTTTCTCTTACGTCCCTGACATTTTGATATGCTTTATTCCTGTATTACAATCCTGATGATACCTGAATTTGGAAACGGATCATTCTGAAAACGTCCTCAGAACCATATGAAGCCAAGAATACATGTTGATTCATATTCTGGTTTAGAGAATATCAATTTAAACGTTTAAATCAATTGAAGAATATTTTTTTAAAAAAAACCAAAATCCTTAGCTGAATTTACAAGAATTCAGAACCATTCAATATGTTTGAGATCCAGTACATGATGATTTATTCCGGTGGTTCTCAACCTGTGGTCCGTGGATCCCGGGGGAGGGGGGGGTGTTCCGTGATATCATCACAGGGGATGTGTGAAGGCTTGAAGAAATATTATGATTTAAATCTTAAGTCCTGGGGGTCCATGGCCACAGTCTGTGGTCACAAAGGGGGGTCCATGGTGAAGAAAAGTTTAAGAACCACTGGTTTATTGTCTCTAAATCAGATTTCTTAGAGAAAGAAGAATGGTTTATGTTCATCTCGGTGATGGGATCCTACTGGTTTAACAACCGGTTCGGTGTTCGTGTGTTTCGCGCGGGCGCAATTAAACGAAAAATCACCTTCCGCGTTAGTCCTTGGGAATTAAAATAGTTGAGCTGCGGCAATCCGCTCTGCCGCACTAATCAGCTGCGAAGATATAAGTAAGTAAAGCACGGGGTGGGGGTGGGCGGGGCCAGCTGATAGTTGGAGCGAACCAGTTCGCTGCCAGCTGATCGTCGGAGCTACCGGTTTGTCCGAACCGGTAGAATCCCACCCCTAGCTCATCTCAAAATAATGCATTCCAATACACTCATGGTAACAGTTCTTCAGATGATTATCTGTCTATGCAGCATGCAAAATGTACCTTTGTGGTGATTTTTTTATTTTCCACAGATTTCAGGAAACCTTACTGTGCCTTGGATTACTGGGTGCTCCAGGAAAAGAGCAGTAAGTACACCTTACTGCTTACAGTGAAACTGCACCAACCTTCAGCTTTAGATTGTTATGTTTATTTATTGCATATATTTATACTATATACACACAGTTCTGAGTAGGTTATAATGAATTTTCGCCAACAACGAGAAGCATTCGTTATTTTTTCCAAGAAACGTTGCATGTAATAATTCCGATTTGAGTTGTTTTTATTTTGCAGCCCTGAAAATTTGGGGGGATTGTTATCAATGCAGGCAGTAGTCAATTAAAGTTATTATGCTCTGTTATTCAAAAATCCTGTCCGTTAGCTCTTATGAATTGGCTTAATATTAATTACGGTATATCAATCAACAGTTTTCGTTGTGTTTCAGTGACGGCATCACCATAATAAAGACGGCTGGAAAATAATTGTACCAATGGTGCCGTATTTTTAAAAGCAACTGGGAAACCTAGTGAGGGTGGCAAAACAACGTGGCAATCTTCTTGGAAAACAAAATAAATCTTTTTAAAGATGAGCCTTGCTGATCCCAAGAGTAATGAAGACAGTTTCAATTGTGGGCTATCAATGTAAAACCTTCATAGTCCCAATTTATAGTCCATTCCAACCGAACATTAGTCTCAACTTAAATTCTGTCTGCTTCCAAATAGTTCTGTCTTTCTTTCTTTTCTTTTTTTCCCCTGGTTTAATTTCAAGCAAGTGAAATCGAGGCTGTGGGGCACAAAGGAAAAAGCAAAGTAGAACAGAAAGGCTGTGAATCTTTTAGATCTGCAATAACTCTAAATCTATCCTTAAAAAAAAAAAAAAGTTTTGCGCAGATTCCTCTTTAATGTTGTTGGTTAACTATCTTATATTAATTTGTGTTGGTGTTAAATAGCCTGAATCTGTGCAATTAAAAATGCTTTCAAGACCGTTTTAAACCTGTTTGCAGAAGCTGTAGTCTTAACAAATGGCAGCAATTTCTAGACTTTTATATAATCTTCATTTGCACAGGGAAATTGTATTCAAATGGGTTTTGCAAATGAAATAAAGTAATTTGTCATTGTCTCCAATTATAGTAGGATAACAAAGTTGGTTTTGTGACCAGAATAATTTTAAGTGCCATTTTTTTTAAACGACACATCCTGAAAACTGATCTGGAGCAAAGTTTCTTAATGTTTTAAGCCATGGTCTATAAATGGCTCCTTAATAAATATAGATATCCATTAATAAAGGGGTGAGCTTTTCTCTCACCTAATTCTGTGTATGATTGAGTTCAGTGATGAAATCCAAACCGGTTTGCTACCCGCACATACGTGCTACATGCCAAATGGGCACTGCGCGCATGCGCACTGAGCACCAAAAGGAGGCTTGGGAAGGTAAGTAGAACAGCAAAGAGGAGGATCAGCTGTGCTGCACGATTTAGCTTTGCTAGAAAGCAGGATTTCCCAAACCGGAGAGAACCGGTAGCATTTTACCCCTGATTGAGTTGGATTATGGCACGCTAATCTCTCCATTTCTTATCAATACAATCAAAAATACTAGTGTGAATCAAGCCAATTTTTTTTAATTTTTCATTGTTAGGGGAGAGCATGGGCGAGGATAGCAATCCTGTTTTTAATGTACTAAGAATCCTAATGTAAAGATCAAAAGTTCAAGTAGTCTTTGCGTTTTGAACGAAGTTTGGCCGGATCTCCTGGGAAGCTCATGAGCGAAGTATGAAGCCTTTCCTATATCCTAAGACCTTATATTCTCCTTTTGTTTCAAATACTGGATTAGTTATGTAGGCATTGACATAATAATTGCCTGAGTCTTTTGATAAGCTGTTCAGGTTGTTGGACAACACGGAATTCATTGGTTGTGAATTGCAAAAAAAAATAAAAATAAATAAATATGTATCATTTATTGCCTATGAGATTCAGGGGCTGATCCTGAGGTACAGGTAGTCCTCGACTTGCGTCCCTAATGGAACCTGCTGCTTATGGTCACTAACCAAACTCTTGTAGGCGAGGGCTACCTGTATTATATATATTGTATTCAATTATTGTTTCTGGGTTTTTCTTTTTTTTTTTTAACCTTGCTGATCACTGACTGTAGTTTTAAAAGATTTAATTTGACCGTGGCAATTTCCTGGAACATTGCTGTGTTCTTTTTCCAAGTTTCTGGACTTTTAATAAGCTGCATTTAGTAATCTTTGCATATTTGTGCGTGCACGCCCATGTCCTTGTACTTTTCCCAAACAGCAAGTGCATTCTGTTTTTCAAGGTAAAAGAAGATTGCAAAATTCTGCAGCTAAAGGCAGCCATTTTAATTTGGTCCAAGTGACTAAGCTTGTGTTAATTTGTAACAAGTCTCCTCCATTTTACACCTATTTCTTTAGAGTAATTTGTTTTAACCAATGTTATAAATAAATCAAGAATTTTGACTAGACGGTATAATTAAAAGTAGGACTTGATGTTGAGAAAGGGGTCTACGACAACTTGCCACAGCCAACTCGCCATTCTCAACTCGCCATTCTCAACTTGCCAACTTGTTATGGCCAACTTGCCACGGGACAATTCGCCATGAGATGAGAGTTACATTAAAATTGAAGAAATAATCCAGTAGAATTCTTAAAGAAAGGATGCTAAAGGAGGGAGGAACAAAATTAAACGTGAATGACAAAAATTAAAATATTTTTTAATTATTTTAAATAATTAAATTGAATTGTTGAATTGTCCCGCTGTGAGTTGGCCATGGCAAGTTTTCCCACGAGTTGGCTGCAGTGAATTGACCATGGTGAGATGGCTATGGCAAATTGGCTGCAGCAAGTTGCCCCATTCCGGTTGAGAAGACCTTCATTTTCACTGTCTGCCCTTGTCTGATTTTTTTTTTGCACTCTTCACTGAGAGAGGGGGAAAAAAGATATGTGCTTGTTTCACAGTTACAGGACCGTACACAATTCAGCGACCGAGATTTAGCCACCCTTAAGAAATACTGGGATAAAGGCATGACCAGCCTTGGATCGGTTTGCAGAGAGAAAATTGAAGCCGTTGCTGCAGAGTTAAACGTTGACTGTGAAATAGTAAGGGTAAGAAACTTAACGTTTGTAGAAACCAAAATAGCCTTGATGAAAGATTTCTTTTTTTTTTTCTCTTCTGAATTGCAAGAGTGAGATCAAAATAGATTGCACGTGTTATTGAATGGTTACATTAGGAAGTGCTGTGTTTCCTGTCTATTTATAGATATCATGCCTTGGGTGAGACATTTATTGATAACTACTATATGTTAGATGTCTGATACTTCAGTTGTATTGAGATTTATATCCGTTTTTTTAAGAAACTGAGAGCTGAAAAGGAGTAACAGTTGTTTTTCAGTTCTTTGTATTGTAGAAGGAAGCTGAGTTTTGTTTTGATCTCCACCTCCCCACCCCAAAAAGAGGAAAAGATAAGAGCTATGCTTTGCATGTATGGAGTTCCAAGTATATTACCTGATAGCAATAAGCCCTTAGACTTACATACCACTTCACAATGCTTTACAGCCCTCTGTAAAGTGATTTTACAGAGTCAGCATATTGCCCTCAACAATCTGGGTCCTCATTTTACCTATCTTGGAAGGATGGAAAGCTGAGTTAACCTTGAGCCTGGTATGATTTGAACTGCAAAATTGCAGGCAGCTGGCAGGCAGCAGAAGTAGCCTGCAGTATTGCATTCTAACCACTGCACCACCATGGCTCTGATCCTTCTTCCCAATTTCCCAAACGCTGCTTGAATACCTGGGGACTTGAGAATACAATACGTCGTATGTGTAGGAAAAGAGCAGTCAGAGCTGGGAGGAGTAAAATGTGTCATCAGCTTAGAATCCTTCTGTTGCCACAAACAAGCCAAGGCCAGTCCCCCTTGAATTCCATTGGTCCTTATCTGGTCCCAATTTAGCGCTGACCATTACTTGACCAGATTCTTGTGCATAAGTTTCAATAAACCATTTCTGCTTCTTCCTACATGAATGGGCCTGATATTGTCCTATATCTGTAACAGCACTGATGATTGTTCCTAAGGTGCTTTTTTTCAAGACGTAACTGGACTTTCTGGTTTTTCTTTGAAGACGTTTCATTTCTCATCCAAGAAACTTCTTCAACTCTGACTGGATGGTGGGGAATGGAAAGATTTATACTCCTTGTATAATTTCATTCCATACCATCCAGTCAGAACTGAAGAAGCATCTTGGATGAGAAGTGAAACGTCTTCAGCGAAAAACCAGAAAGTCCAGTTATGTCTTGAAAAAAAGCACTTTTGCAACAACCATCACCTGGATGACTGAGAATCTCCATAGATAAGTAGCACTGATGATGTTACCTCATCAGGTGTTGTGGCCTGTGCAGCTAGTAGCTGATTCCGACAGCGAGGAGGCTGGTGTGGTGCTGCAGGGAATTTGCAATTTGCAGGGAACAACTTCATTCACTCTCCTTCGTGTCTTGATCTTAGTTCTCTGCAAAATGCTTCTGGGCTTTCTGCCAAACATAGTAAGATTACAATTATTTATTCTTTGGATTCTTGTAGGCTGTTAAGAAAGTTAATTAACAGCC
The DNA here is from genome assembly GCF_059756535.1 of Pantherophis guttatus. NCBI lineage: Eukaryota > Metazoa > Chordata > Lepidosauria > Squamata > Colubridae > Pantherophis > Pantherophis guttatus. The sequence continues at coordinate 11,755,138 of NC_142074.1, read as the reverse complement.
TTTGTTTGAAAAAGACTGATTTAATTTAGTAAACTAAGGTTTGTACAAACTTTGTGTGTGCTGCGTTCTTTGGGGTCTGTAGCTGGGGCAGAACAGTTAGGGTAATGAAACATCTGTAAGAAACCAAGCAAGCTCTGAGGGTACCAAGGACTCCTCATGTCCTATATCTTTCTGTTCCTCCTTCTCTATATAATACTGTCTCAAGACCAGGTTTTAGAATAAATAATCATGTGCACATCATCTCACTTGTGCTTTTAAGTGTTTCAATTTAGAAATCAGGTATAATTAGGGTAGCCCTTGCCATCCGATTCTTTCTAAATGTATTTTCTCTGTATTTCTTTAGCCACAAATCTGGTAATTGCCATTAAGGTGCCTCTAATTCTAAAACGTCAGTACGATACATTTTAGACATTCATTCATTGATAATCAATATGTAAACAGCTTTTCATCCAAAACTAATTGGATTAGAGGTGATAAAATTAGAAGAAATGAGAACATATGTTGAAATTCCATTAAGTTTCTCTTGGATTCTAAATCTTATGTGGAATTTGCCATCCACGTATCTCCAAAGAAACTTCAATAATGCAAGCGTGTTCCTTCTTGAATGATTGTAGTTGTGATTGTGGCTTCCTTAATATTTCAGCTTTGGGATCAGTGATAATGTCTCAATTTTTTTCCCCTATCTGTTTCCTCACCCAAGACTTGGATCGGAAATAGGAGACGGAAGTATCGTTTGATGGGCATTGAAGTCCCTCCTCCGCGAGGTGGCCCTGCCGTTTTTTCGAGTCAGTCTGATTCCAGTGATAAATCGGTACCCACTCCAGGCGATGACCCCTTGACTGACATAGGAGATGATAATGACAGGAATGATGAAGTGTCCATCTGCTTATCAGAAGGAAGCTCCCAAGGTGGGTCTATGACTCTGATGGCGAACCTATGGCACATGTGCCAGAGGTGGCACGCAGCATCCTCTCTGTGGGCCCACGAGCCGTCATCCCAGTTCAGCTCCGCCGTGCATGCTAGCACACCTCCTGCCAGCCAGCTGGTCTTCAGGTCTCTGCCACTCATGCGCGGGGGGCAGGGCACGTGCAGGGGGCCATGCACATGCACGCAGGGATGGGGGGGGCGCATGTGCGGGGGCCACGTGTGCGTTGCATTTTGGGGTTCGGGCGCACATGCACTCTTTGGGCACTCAGTCCGGAAAAGGTTAGCCATCACTGGTTTTATGACAACTTGCCTTGGCCTACATGGTCAACTTGCTGTGGCCAACTCACCACGGAGCAACTTGCTGTGGCCAACAAAGAAAGAAGCTTTCATGGATCAGCTTTACACAATGTTCCTCACATGTGGGATTGTGTTAAGAGTTTTCTATCTTTTTAACTTTTAACATTTTAACTAATCCTAGTTTAAAAATCAGTCTGGGCCAGGATGTATGCCCAACATAATTTCACTTATATAGCTTGACTGAATATTTCATTGCTCATTTGGACAGTCCAAGTCTAGATAAACTTTTTGCTTTTCAGACCAACTCTAAAGGGATAATTAATTTTTCAGGAGAAGAGAGGCACAAGACTCATAACTTGGCACCGAACCTTTAATACGGCTGAAATGATCTTTTAGAGTTAGACCCCATTTTTAGTAACCCAACAAGCGACAGAGGCAGGCTGTTACAATGCAGGAAGTGTGTTTTAAAATGTACAAACAACAATACCTGCATCAGTTAAAAATGAAGAGGGGTTCACGTTTTACCGACTTCACAGTTCAGCTAATTGCTCCTGGTAGGTTTGACTGGAACAAATTGCCAAGGTTTTGCCTTGGGTACTTCAAAAATAGTCTGTTTCTAGGGCACATTAATGGATAGATAGATAGATAGATATGCCAAGCTCGATCTCATCATTTTGTTTAAACAATTTGGAGAAGGCAAGGGTAAAATATATATATATATATATATCTGAGAACTTGAGCGCTTCTGATGAGCCTGTCAGAATTTCAGTTACAAAGAGAATACGATATAACAACACAAAATTGGCCGGGAGTAACTCAAAAGCCAAGTGGATCGCTCAAAATCTGCAAATCATCTTTTCGCCTGAGGTGAAAGAAACTCCTCCAACAACAAGAGGACTTGGGAAGTAGAACATGCTGCAGCTCTAAGAAGAAACTTATCTTAAAATTAATTGAGTCTGGCACTCTGAAGCCTACAATAGAACCATCAAAAGAGAGGCACCAAGAAGATCAATGCATTCAATTTTGCAGCTATTAAGATTGTTGGACGAGCAGGCATAAAAACAGCCAAGGAAGTGACTGAAGGCTGGGAAACAGGCCCTTCATCAGTCAACAGGAGTGCTGATTTACCACCAGCCTATCAAATGCTTAGAAGGTGTGGACTGGACAGCACAAGCAAACAATAACCAATGACTTAAAAGCCAGCCATCAATATACCTTATTTTTCAGAGTATAAGACTCACCCGTTTCCCCCCTAAAAGAGGCTGAAAATTTGGGTGCGTCTTATACTCCGAATGTAACTTTTTCGAAGCTTTTTTTTTAGCCCTAAAGAGGCGCTAACGAGCGAAGCGATCTTCCCAGCTTTGCCTGCTCCCATGAGTCTCCGCTGCGCTTTAATGAGGAGCTAGCGAATGAAGCGATTCCATGCTTTGCTCCGACTCTCAGCTGTTCTCTTCAGCTGCCCCCCGCCCCCTTTTGCCTGCTTTTCTCATTGCTGCTTCCTCTCAGCTGTGCCTTAGAAGCTGTTTTTTATCCCCAAGCAGGGGATTAAAAACCAGCAAACTAATGTGCTGAAGCTGACCAGACTAAGGACGCTAGCCAGATGAATACCTGGTAAGCAGATTTTTTTTTCCTGTTTTCCTCCGCAAAAACTAAGCTGCGTCTTATACTCGGGTGCGTCTTATACTCCGAAAAATATGGTACCCTAATCAACATCTAAAAGGCCACATACAACAGGCACTATAAATACCACACACAGAACAACTCACACTCTGCCAGAGAGAAGTTCCCTGAAGATGGGCCCTAGTACAAGTACCAAAGCGCGGAATACAAAACTGATTACATTATTAGTTTTGACAGTGGATCTCCCTCAGTTCTTCTCTTGTTTGGCCATTGCAAGATTTGAAATCCAGCTCCACATCAGTAACAGTGGATAGATTAGAGAGTTCCAGAATAATTCCTAGACACCCATATTGCTTCACGGTTTCTATCCTTTTTTTCATGAACACTGATGATCTGTTGGTTGGACTAGAAATATCATTTAGATAAGATAACATTTATTGTCATTTTTTTTTTTTACTGTGAGCACACCGGCACACATTAAAAATAAAATACATATATACATACCGTATTTTTCGGAGTATAAGATGCACCGAGAATATAAAACGCAGCTTAATTTTTGGGGAGGAAAATAGGGGGAAAAAAATCCACCTACCAGGTATTCATCTGGCTAGCGTCCTTAGTCTGGTCAGCTTCAGCACATTAGTTTGCTGGTTTTTTATCCTCTGTTTGGGGATAAACAGCTTCTAAGGCACAGCTGAGAGGAAGCAGCAATGAGAAAAGCAGGCAAAGCACGGGGAGATTGCTTCACTCGGTTAGCGCCTAGTTAGGGCTGAAAAAAAGCTTCTAAAGAACAGTTGAGACTCGGAGCAAAGCATGGAGATGCTTCACTCGCACCTCGTGAAGCACAGCGGAGAGTCGAGGGAGCAGGCAAAGTTGGGAAGATCGCTTCACTGACTAGCACTTCATTAGCACCTCGTTAGGGCTGAAAAAAGCTTCGAAAAAGCTACATTCGGAATATAAGATGCACCCAAATTTTCAGCCTCTTTTTGGGGGGGGGGAAGGTTCGTCTTATACTCCGAAAAATGTGGTACATACATGTATGTGTGTGTGTATACACGTACACACACACATACATATATACGTTAATCACTGTCCATTTTGAATACATAACGGAAAGAAGAAACTTGAGAGTTCACAAGGTTGATACTGTATGGAACAAAACTGCGGCTGAATTTGAATGTTCTGCTTCGGATACCACGAAGCCTCCTCCTCCCAGAAGGTAACAAAGAAAACAGGTTGTGATGAGGAGATGTTTCCCAGACCCTGCTCAAGCATCACTTATATTCTATGCCTTGGATAGAAATAAAACAAAGAGGTGCTCAGTACTGACTCCAAATAATGATTCATTATTTTTGTCACTTATCAGGTGGAGTTAATTCTAGCATTACTATTTCAGGAGAAAAACAAGATGATTTAACAGGACAATTTATCCTGAGGGGAAGGAAGGAGGGAAGGAAGGCCACTTCTTTCTTGCAACCAAGAAAACTCCATGGTTTCTGAATTCACCAGATTTGAGGAAGTCTGATGTAATTTACTTAGGTAATTGGAAGAGGATATTAATATAGCATCATCAAGACCAGAAGCCATTGAGAGCTCTATTGCGCATCAATCCCTCATGAATGAGTGGCAGCAAATTTTTGTGCGAAGAAATTCCTTTTATTGGCCCTAGGAGCATCTGAAGGAAAAGTGAAAAAAAAAGTCAAGATGGCGACTGTGACCATATAATTCAGGCCCCATATTTTTTTTTATGCAAAGCCAGAAATAGAAGAACAAAGCTTGAGTCAAGTATAGTAGTCAAGGCGGCCATCTTGATTTTTTAAAAAGATTGCATGATCCTGATTGGTTGAAAACCTCCTTGCATTTCACTGGATTGTATCGTGTTTCCCCGAAAATAAGACCCTGTCTTATTTTTTTTTGAACCCTGAAATAAAAAGCCCGATTGGGCTTATTATCAGGGGATGTCTTATTTTGGGGGGGAAACAGGGTAATATCAAGAGATCTATCTCTTTAGCAGAATTCCCTGTCACTTGTGCGTTTGTCACATGATAATGTTGAATTCTTTGGGGAAAAAAAGTTCTAACAACCTTGGGGAGGTTTAATTCATTTTGTAATTAAATCTTTTAATTACAGTATATAGACAAATTTGATTTTACTTAGGTAAGTTTCTCATAACTATCTGTGAAGTGGACACACTTTCTTTCTTTCTGGGGATTTTCTGACAGTCTTTAAATCAGCACTTTGCTTAGCACTAAATCATTGTTTATTTCTGCAGAAGAACATAACGAAGTTCTTCCAAATGAAGGTATTGGCCACAAAGAAGAGGACCACGCTACTGTATCTTCAGATAATGTGGTGAGAATGCTTCCTAAAATCAGCTTACGAAATTAAAACCACAAAGCTTGATGAACTGATATCTGAAGGGCTCCGGCGTTGTGCCGTGGAATTGGAGGGAGGAAAAAAATCAAAACTCAGAATCTCCAATCTTGGAAAGCTTTTGTGGAGGATGAAATCCTGACCGTGTCAAAAGGTCTTTGCTTTCAAAAACAAAATACACTTGTTTGTTTCTTTTTCTTTTAAGAAAATAGAAATAATAGATGATGAAGAAAGCGATATGATCAGTAATTCTGAAGTGGATCAAATGAGCTCTCTTCTGGACTACAAAGTAAGTGCCCTGCATTTTTGTTTAAACAGAAAAAAAACATGATCCTCTAAATCAGAAGTGGGGGGAACCATGGCCCCTTTTATGACTTGCGGACTTCAACTCCCAGAATTCCTGAGCCATCTTCTGGTCATAGTAGAGGGCTCGGTGCTGCAAAGTCTTGAGTATAAATTAGGGACCGTGAGAACATAACTCCAGGCAGATGGTGCTGAAGCAAACATTTTTAAAAGTAGGATGAATGATTGCATTTTATTTTTAAGGCAGAATGTTCCAATTTCACCAGCTTGTAGATTGCAGGCTATAATGTTTGCTTTTGATGCCATATAGGCAACAGCAGTTGGGAATATTTAGATAAGGGCGGCTTTTTGCCAAATTTGCAAAGGTTACATCTATACATAAGAATTGGAGGTGGATCACTTCTAACTTAGGTTTCATTTGGTGTAACAATATAGAACACACGTTATCCTAGAACGTTGCCAGGTTTAAAGTAAGTGGAGGCCTTTGAAAAAAACACGATATGAGCTGAGCTTCACATAGTTACTTCATGATCTCTGCTTTAAGAGAAAGTACAGTGCCAGATGAATATAAATGTGAAGAAAGTGATTTCTTTAATGTCACTTGTCACCAATCTGAATAGTGTGATGTGATAACTACAAGGACGTGTTGTTGTTGAATTTTGATAAACAGCTAATCTCAGTTAAATGAGCTAGTATCTGAGATAAATAGGTTATCCATATTTTTTTTTAAATGTTCTTATCTATTGCAGTTTTTGTTGTTGAAATAAATGGAAAGAGTACGTCCTAATTACAAAACATAGGACAGAGAGAGAGATAGGTAGGTAGGTAGATTTTGAGATAGATGATAGATAGATAGATAGATAGATAGATAGATAGATAGATAGATAGATAGATAGATGGATGGATGTGTGGTGGCCTACAGGTGGAGCTCTCGTCTCACAATCATGAGCCTGTGAGTTCAATCCTAGGTAGAGGCACATATTTCTCTCTCTGGGCACACTGAGAACATATCTGCTGAAAAAATATTGTGCATTGGCAATAGGAAAGGCATCTGGCCAGTAAATATTCAGCTCCATTCGGTTGCCCAGACTCCACCCCACAAGGGATTATGGAGTGATAGATAGATAGATAGATAGATAGATAGATAGATAGATAGATAGATAGATAGATAGATAAGATATGGTGCATTTTGCTTCTGCATTTTAGTGTTTAATTGGATTGTGCTGCTATACTTTACTTTAGTATTTCTCATTTTGAAAATATTTTGGTAAAATACTTTGTAAGTTTATTATAGATATCAAAACTTCATGTTTTGCATCTGAAAACTGTAAGTGAGAAAGTGATCCATTTTTATATTAACTGACTTTTTCTCAAGCATAAAACTCTACCTATTTGTACCACATATTTGCAAATATTGTTCCTCTTTTAAAAAAGCCAAAAAGAGGGTGGGGGGACCACATTTGAGAAGAACAATTGAACTCCCTTACAAAATAAAACATTATACTGAAAGTTATATGGAACTTTTTTCCTCCCTCCAGAACGAGGAAGTAAGGTTCATTGAGAGTGAACTGGAGCATCAAAAACAGAAGTATTTTGAACTCCAGACTTTCACAAGAAGTTTGATACTTGCTGTCAAAACAGATGATAAAGATCAGCAGCAGGTAAGACTGAAGGAAGAGGAAGCAACTTTTTGTCATCTTTTGCCTCTGCTATGAAGATACAAGCGAGTTTCAGTGGGACTCCCACAGAGGTGAAATGCTACTGGTTCGGGCCGGTTCACTCAAACCAGTAGAAAAAAATGTTACCAATTCGCCTGAACCGGTAGTAAAAAAAAGCTTTTAAAAAGTTAAAAAAAAGCTTCCAACGATCAGGTGGCACAGCTGATTGTCACAGCTGATCGTCGGAACCTTTTTTTTTACTTTTTAAAAGCATTTTTTACTACCTATTCGCCCAAAACCGGTAGTTAAAAAATGCTTTAAAAAGTAAACAAAAAAAAGTGCCAACAATCAGCTATGCCACACAATTGTTGGAACCTTTTTTTAACATTTTTAAAGCATTTTTTTACTACTTATCTGCCCAAACCGGTAGTAAAAAAAATGCTTTAAAAAAGTAAAAAAAAGGTTCTGCTGATCGCGCGGCACAGCTGATTATCACAGCTGATCATCGGAACCTTTTAAAAGACTTTTTAGTTAAAAAATGCTTTAAAAAAGTAAAAAAAAAATGGCCGCGCCCACCCAGTCACATGACCCACCACCACCAAGCCACGCCCACAGAATCGGTAGGGAAAATATTTGAATTTCACCACTGGTCTCCCAGTTAGAACAATTCTCTGCGACTAACAATATACATGTAAATATATACACAGTGAGGATGTTGCCTCTGAATATTTCTTTATGATAGAGCTTTTTAAATGTGGATTACAGAGATTTGGATGGATTTATTTTATCTATTAAATATTTATGGCATCCATCTCCCCTACAAAAGATGACTTTACAATTCATAAAAACAAGCCAAAATTGGTTAAACTATTGAAAGATTAAAATGACAGACATTAAAATATTATTAAAATGTTAAAACACGATGTGTGAAATAAAATGAATGAAATGAATTTCACTGAATGAAGAACTTCAGAAATGCAACTCTTGACCTTAACAGAATCATCCTATCACATTCATTCACTCCCCATTTTGTCTTCCTGGGCTGAGTCCCTTTCTCTTGGCGTGGGGGGGACACACACGTTAGACCTAGTTTTTTGCCTAGTTTGGATCTTGGAGCAGTTGGAGACATGAACAGGTAATGCTGAGATTTAAAACAGGACAGAATAACAGAATTGGAAGGAACCTTAGATACTTTCTAGCCCAGCCCTCTGCTCAAGCACGAGACCCTATACAATTCCAGACAAGTGACAGTCTAGTCTCTTCTTAAAAGCCTCCAGTGATGGAGCACCCACATGTTCTGAAGGAAAGCTGTTCCACTGGTTAATTGTTGATATGATAGGACCAGGGCTGGGATTCATCCAGTTTGAACTGGTTCGGGCAAACCGGATGCTTATTTTACTTCTGGTTCGCTGAACCAGTAGTTGCAAGGACTGGCTGGCTCCGCCCACCCCTCCCAGGAGTCTCCACGCGGCCCGTTTTGGATGCCTGGTAAGTGCAGGGCCCGCGCGGAGGCTCTAGGAGTGCGAAAAACGGGCCTTCCGGAAGTATCAGAAGTCTGGAAACAGACTCGTTTCTGGCCTTCGGAGGGCCTCCAGAGCTCGGGGTAGGCCATTTTCGCCCTCCCGGAAGCTCAAGGAAAGCCTCTGGAGCTTGGGGAGGGCGAAAATGCCCCCCTCTCCAGCCGTGGTGCAGGAGGGCCGAGTAAGCCATGCCCACCATGGCCACGCCCACCCAGCAACCAGGCAGAGAACCGGTTGCTAAAAGTTTTGAATCCCACCCCTGGATAGGACCCCGAACTCACAAGAATAAATAGCAACTTTTCATCGTTTCCATTTTCTTCGTAACGCAGGCACTTCTAGCCGATTTACCTCCAGAATTGGAAGAGATGGATTTCAATCATACATCTCCAGAACCCGACGATACCTCATTCAGCTTGTCATCTTCATCTGAAAAAAATGCCTTGGACAGTTTGTGATCTTCTTCTTCTTCTTCTTTTTTTTTTTGACAAAGAAAAAACCACACAGTATATAGTTTGTCTAACGTGTATGTCTCTGAACCGATTGCATTGGATTAACCCATATCCTTAAATATGAAGGAAGACGTAGGGTGGGGAGGCCAGCGAGCCAATTGTATATTGAGGGCATTTTAATAAGTTTCTGCAAATTCAGAGTTTTGTTGTTGACAAATGTGAAAGCTACTTGAAAGCTGCTTCCGGCAGCTCTCTCTTGATAATGGTACCTTCATTATAACACGAACTTAATAATAAACACTTGACCTAAGGACGGCACTGAGAATGGAAGAATAGTAGTGAATTCTGTTAATAACTTCCTAATGTTAATCCGTCAGTCCTTCAGTGTGATATTTTGCCTTTTCTTGTTCTTTTTCTCCTTCTCAGGTAGATGGACTGATCACTGGAAATTATAGGTTTCAAAAGATGAGTGGGGGATAATTTGGGCCTTCATTCAAAAAATGATCATTCTAACCAGGGATCAAACAAAGAAGCGTTGGTCTTTTTAGTTTTTTCTTTTTTCTGTATATAGCAGCAAATCTCTTCTCTTCATTTTGGGATGATGAAATATCCTGGAATATTTTCATTACTGAAAAAAAAAAGCAAATCTATTTATCTTAGCTCTAATAAATTATTTTGTGTATATCAGCAGGTGGAAATTCCAAACAAGTAAGGAAAAAAAACACTTGACTCTTTTAAGTGCACAATTCAGAAAATACAATTTCCAGTTGCACAGCCTTCCCCTTTAGTACACTGTAGAGATCGGTAATAGTAATCCCGTCAAGCTCGAAGATCCACTATATATCCTTGTCTGAAGGTCTGGCAGATGTTTGCGGCTTATTTACAAGTGACTGGTCCATGAGCCTCATATAAAAAAAGATGAAAATGCGGAAATTGTTACTCGAGAGAAGAAGAAAAAAGCTTCACAAGTGGTGTGAGAAATGTTGATGAGAATTCCCTCGAAGGGGAAATATATTTCTGGACTTTTAATGTGGAGCAGTTACTTAGTCCATATACTTATTAAGATAATTGTTTTTTGTTTTTTTTAAACAAACCAGCCAACCAGCTAGCTAGCAAGCAAACACTAATTTATGGATTAGCTCTGAATAGGATTTAGCAAATGTACAACGCATTTATGCAGCCAGGCTTAAAAGTTATTTTGATCGATTTTGTTAGGCAATTAGTAGGCCGTGTAGACCTGAATTCAGTGAGAAATATATTGGAGTTCTCCATCTTTGCTGTGTGCATCAAAATCCTCAGTACAACCTCTTAAAGAGTCCAATGCATAATATGACCATGGTCCTCTTTTTCAACTACTGCTGGAAATTTAAGATTAATGTTTTTAATCTTAAACATTTTTTTTTTTTTAGAATTTTGATCTAAAGTTATGTATGTTGTGTCTTAAATAGGATAATGAAAATGTTACTTACCAATTTGTATGCTTTCTTCTTTGGGATAGTATTTAACCAATTGATTAGGGTGCTTGTCACGTCCGTGTTGATTGACTCCTAGCGACTATGTAGGTAAGCTTTCTCCAGGCTGAGACGTCCTTGGCGTGTGGCCTTTGAAGGCCTCTCAGTGCTGCGTTCACAGAAATGTAAGATAAATAAGTGACGCCCCATTGATGCCCCATAGCACAAACCTGGGAGGCTTTACATTCGATGGAAAAGTCGGTAAGAAAACTGTGTAAAAAAATTGTCCTCCCTCTTCTAACGTCCCCTTGTACGTTATTCTTAAATTCCAGCTCACAGCTTCTTCACCCTAGCTGCCACCACCTCCCTGTTCTCTTCCTTCCTTTGCGTTTTATCTCGCTCAGGGGTGAAATGCTCCCAGTTTGGACCGGATCGCCCGAACCGGTAGCAAAAATCCCTGTGCCACCCCCCCCCATGCCCAGCTGAGCCGCACGATCATCAGAGGCTTTTTTTTTAACCTTTAAAAGCATTTTTTCTACAACTTCTTCCGCCGAAAAAATGCTTTTAAAAGTTAAAAAAAAAAGCCTCTGATGATCGCGCGGCTCGGCTGGGATCTCAGAGACTTTTCAAAGCATTTTTTAAAACGATCAGGCAACTCAGCTGGGATCATCAGAGAGACTTTTAAAGCATTTTTTTTTCTGCAACCTCTTCAGGAAAAAATGCTTTGAAAAGGCTCTGAAGATCCCAGCTGTGTTCCTGATCGGCAGAGACTTTTCAAAGCATTTTTTTTTTTTTTTGCATTTGCAGAAAAAAATGCTTTGAAAAGTTAAAAAAAAAAAAAGTTGGCCACGCCCACCCAGTCACATCCCCCCCCCCGCCCCCACTACAGAACCGGTAGTAACAAATTTTACATTTCACCCCTGATCTCGCTGCTCTCTTCTTAGAGTTGCTCTCTAAGAACGAAAAAACAGGAGAAACAGGATTGCAACTCCTCTTAGCCTAAGAAGATCTTGCCACAGAGGAAAGGGTTTTTGCAGAGGAGAAATTAAGAGGGGTTTCCCACCCCACCCCTGTTCAGGGGTGGGCTTCAAAAATTTTAACAAGGGGTTTTCTGCCCGGTTGCTGGGTGGGCGTGGCCTAGTCGGCCTCCTACACCATGGTGGTGGGGGGGTGTTTTTGCCCTCCCCGGGCTCCAGAGGCTTTCATCAAGCCTCCGCAAGGGCGAAAACGGCCTCCCCAGGCTCCAGAGACCCTCTGGAGGCCAGAAACGGGCCTGTTTCCAGCCTTCCCGAACTTCCAATAGGCCTGTTTTTCGCCCTCCTTGAGCCTCCCCGCACACCCTGCACTTAACCTGCATTCAAAACGGGCTGTGTGGAGACTCCTGAGAGGGAAAGGGTAGGAGAGGCCAGCCAGGAGTGTCATGTTCCTCCGAACTGTACAGAATCTTAGCTAGAGGTTCTCCAGAACCCCTGCGAACCCCCAGCAGTCCACCCCTGCCCCTGTTTAGTCGCACCTCTGGGTGAAAGCGAATGTACTCGACTATGAGCAATGATGTGTTCCCTCTCAAGTAAAGGTAAAAAGGGCGGTGGGATTGGGCACCGTTCCCGCATCAAAATCCAAATGCCAAAGAAGGCTGTATTTCTTTTGGCCCACATATATTATGCAAACTGATTTGACACGGGATAATTATGGCTTCTTGGGTTTTTCCTTAATACTACTCTTGTTTGAAAGGGACGCGGTGGTTCAGTGGCTAAGACGCTGAGCTTGTCGATCGAAAGGTCGGCAGTTCAGCGGTTCGAATCCCTAGTGCCGCGTAACGGGGTGAGCTCCCGTTCCTTCTCCCAGCTTCTGCCAACCTAGCAGTTCGAAAGCACGTAAAAAAGGCAAGTAGAAAAATAGGGACCACCTTTGGTGGGAAGGTAACAGCGTTCCGTGCGCCTTTGGCGTTTAGTCATGCCGGTCACATGACCTCAGAGACGTCTTCGGACAGCGCTGGGTCTTCGGCTTTGAAACGGAGATGAGCACCGCCCCCTAGAGTCGGGAATGAATAGCACATATGTGCAAGGGGGAACCTTTACCTTTACTCTCGTTTGCTTTCCGGAAAGGGGTTCCCCTACCTCCGAACACTGGGAAGCTCCTGAAGCCACGCCTCTCTCGCTGCTGAGTTTTCAGCAAGCGTTCCTTTACAAAAAAGTTTGTATAGCACAATTAGCAGCAATAAAACAAACTACACGAGATTCTGAAGAAGCTGTTCTCGCTGCCACGTTGATCGTCGCGTCTGTGCGACGTGGCCTTTGTGACTTGTTTTCTGGAGTCACAAAACGCAGCTTGACGTGCTTGTCGTCCATATGAACAGTCAGCACTACATGCATTTTTTTTTTAAAAAAAATGAATGTAAAACGTAGGAAGCATAAGATAAGGCAATGCATGATAAGGCCAGCCTAATAGAGAAGGAAGGTTGCAATGGAGAGCCCGAAAAGACTACAGGGAAAGATCTGCAGATCTGAACTGCATGTTGTTTTTTTAGGGTCAGCTGCCTGTTGTTTCAACTGCCATTTCTGTTTGCATTTGCTTAGCCAAACGCACTGCAACGGATAATCATTGGGTGGAGAGGGGATGTCCTAGTGGTAAAATCCAAATTTTTACTACTGGTTCGGTTGGCGTGGCAGGGGAAAGATATTGCAAAATCCCCATTCCCTCCACACTCCTGGGGGAAAGATACTGCAAAATCCCCGTTCCCTCCCCACTCCAGGGGAAGAATATTGCAAAATCCCCGTTCCCTCCCCACTCCAGGAGAAGGATATTGCAAAATCCCCATTTCCTCCTTACTCCAGGGGAAGGATATTGCAAAATCCCCATTCCCTCCCCACTCCAGGGGAAGGACATTGCAAAATCTCCATTCCCACCCCACTCTGGGGCCAGGCAGAAGTGGTATTTGCCGGTTCTCCGAACTACTCAAAATTTCCGCTACCGGTTCTCCAGAACCTGCTGGATTTCACCCCTGGGATGTCCTAAACACCTCCATGATTACCTCGGACAGTGTTTCTCAAGATGTGTGGATTGCTGTGCTGGCTGGGGAATTCTGGGTGTTCGTTTCACAGCTACCCAGGTTGAGAAACATTGATCTACGCCAGGCATGTCCAGCCTATGGTTCACGGGTCACATGCTGCTCAGGACAGCTAGTAACGAGGCTCCATAAGACTGCAAATTTTAACATTATTGTAAACTAGGTTACATCCACTGATGATTAGATTAGATTGAGTTGGGTGGGTTGGAAGGGACCTTGTAGTCCAACCCACCCACCCACCCATCCAAGCAGGAGACCCTACACCATTTCTGACAAATGTTACAGATGTTATCTAGTTTGGCCAATGAAACATCTGCAAGAAGACAGTCAAGCTCAGAGAGCACCAAGAACCCCTCTTGGTCAATTTTGTGTGATTTATATACATTAACTATATTCGTAAAAAAGGAAGCAGACATACTGCGAACTCCGGAACTTAAAATTTTAAAAGAATTAAAATTTTATTTTGCTAAGCTTTCGTCAGCCATCTGCTGACATTGTCTGAGTATTAAACTACCATTACAGAGATCTCTGCCTTTATACGCCATTAACCAATTTAGCCCTTGTGCGTGTAATAGGCCCTTCCAGCCGTCTCCCACTTGTAATCAGCTGTGTTAAAATTTTAAGTTCCGGAGTTCGCAGTATGTCTGCTTCCTTTTTTATTAATATACCTGGAACTCGTATTTTTAGAATAGTTTGTAATTAACTATATTCCGTATTTTACTTGTGACCCAAGTCAATCCTCTCCACTCAATGCAGCCCAGGTTGGACATCCGTGACTTAGGCACTTCTTGTGTTGCTTAGTCAAAGAGCAGCAATCCAGACATCATTAAAATTGGGTTTTAGCGGAAATGCAAGCTGAACAGAGTTTTGAAAGAACTGAAAAGCTATTTCATACAAAAGGGTTGGGATTTTTTTTGTTTTTGTATTTGTATTTTCTATTTAGCTACCTCGGATGTAGATGCCCATATTCCTAAGCTATAAAGATGCCTCTCAGCTTTGCAACTATTCCAGAAGTTCTAATGGAAAGCTTATATGCTGTTTAGGCAAAAACATATTTGTGAACTGGAAAACATTTTATTTTTGCCAGTAATTTGTGTAGCACTTTGGTTTGCGTACGCCTGGTTCCAACTTCAAGACGCTTATTTTGATTTTTAAAGGCATGACACTGGCTAGTAAATCCCTAGGCCTCCAGTGTGATCTAAATACAACTCTGCAAATGATACACTTTTTTTTTTTTTTAATGGCTTGCAGTTCCTTCATCCTTGCGCGTCCTTTGAGGCTGAATGTATGATCTGAGTCTACAGTGAAAATACTTGTCTTTTTAAAATGGAGAATGCTTGTCGCGCTGAGACGTCTCACTGATGCGAGACTTCATTTGATGTTAAGGCTCATCCAATGATGAGAAGACGCGTTTTATTTATTGTCTGTATTAAAATAATCCTTTCCAGACCTCACGACAGTTTATAATAAAATCGCTGAACATGTGTTTGAACTAGCTAGCCCATATCCATTGGGACTGTAGCCTTTACAGGTTGTCCTCGACTTACAGCCGTTTTGTTTAGTGACCGCTCAAAGTTACATCGGCACTGAAACAAGTGACTTATGACTGTTTTTTCACATTATGGACATTGCAGCAATCCCTCAAGGTCATGTGATCAAAATTAGGACGCTTGGCCACTGGTTCCTATTGATGATGGTTACAGTTGACTGCAGCGATTCGCTTAACAATTGTGGCAGGGAAGGTCATAGAACGGGGCAAATCTCACTTAACGGCTGTCTCGCTTAGCAACAGAAAGTTTGGGCTCAATTGTGGCAGTAAATCAAGGACTGCCTGCATTATTTTCCAATCCAAAATGGGTCCTTAAGAGAAAGGTATGGTTAAAAAGTGGTTGTTTTAACCAGAAATTGTAAGGACCCATTTTTTTAACATCACAATCTTTCGTACCCCCTTGTTTCTCTCCCTCTCTGAAGCCTTGAGACTTTATGGAGATGAGGCTTATGTATCTTTTAACAATTGCACTGAATGGAGATACCTTTAATAGAATCAGATTCTTCAGGGGCAGGGGTCAGCAACCATAAACACTCAAAAGAGCCATTTGGACCCGTTTCCCACAGAAAAGAAAACACCGGGAACCACAAAACCCTTCCTGTGCTGACTATTTCTTGAGCGGCCACAAAACTAGCATATGTAATTGAATTAAACGTTCTGTTTTCTTCTGAAACTTTTTTTTTCTTGGATTTATCCATGGTTGGCCTATCGGGGGTTGAAAAGCTCAATAAATCGTGTGCCGGTGGGTGTCGCACATTGGCGGTTGTGACGCATATTTTGAGTTACAGGGAGCCACAGCAGAGGGATGAAAGAGCCACATATGAGGCTCCAGAGTCACAGGTTGCTGACCCCTGTTCTTGGGTAATGCAAGAGGTCTGCTTAATTTTCCTCTGGTCACTCACTCATTGTTCTCCTTTTATTTTATTTTATTTTTTTTAAAAAGACAAAAGCAACAAAAGATGACTGATGATACCTCTGCTTGGACCGTGAGGTTTAAAATATTAAAAGTGTATTGTACTTCACAATGTCCATCTTGTATGTGTGTAAACACTCCATTGTTCGAGGTAATTTAACACTATTTTCAGGGAAAGGATGTCGATGGAGATTCTCCATCAGCCAGGTCATGGTTGCCCCAAAGGTGCTTTTTTCCAAAACGACAACTGGGTTTTCTTGGGTTTTGAAAAGGTTTCACTTCTCATCCAAGAAACTTCTTCAGTTCTTCAAATTCAGTTCAATTCAAGGAGAGAAGCAGCCTAGAACTAAGGAGAAATTTCCTAACAGTGAAAACAATTAACCAGTGGAACAGCTTGCCTGCAAAAGTTATGGGTGGTCCATCACTGGAGGCTTTTTAAGAAGAGACTGGACAGCCGCTTGTCTGGAATGGTATAGGGTCTCCTGCTTGAACGGGGTTGGACTAGAAGACCTCCAAAGTCCCTTCCAACTCTGTTATTCTGTTATCTCCCTTTTGGAAAAAGCACCGTTGGGACAGATTGAAACATGTGAACATGAAAATGGTAAATAATAGATTCCATTACTTATCCTTCTTTTAAAGCATGAATTCTGGTGTTCTCTTTTCATAGGAAGATCTTTATCTTGATTGCCAGGGGACATCAAACCTGAACCTTAAATACGTTTAAGTGTCATTTTGTTTGGAAAAAAAAAATGTGGGATGTTATAGACAAAGAGCAAATTCAGCAAATTCATATCTGGTATGTGAAATATTTTTACTGAATTATTTAATTTACATAATGCTTAAGACACACATCTATACATACATTTTATAGGCTACCTCTGCAAAATGATGCAACCTTGGATGTGCACTAGATCAGGAAGCTCCAAACTTGGCAATTTTAAGACTTGTGGACTTTAACTCCCAGAATTCCCCAGGAAGCTGACGGGGGTATCCTGGGAGTTGAAGTCCACAAGCCTTAAAAGTGCCCAAATTTGGAGACCCCTGCACTAGACTACAATGTGACTTCTTGGTACATTTGAAATGATCAAATAATTTCCAACTACTTGATAATTTCAGGTTTGGGAAGAAGGGAACGGGTCATTTTTCTCCCAAATATTGTTGTCTTTTGCTTAGGTGGCTCTTTTATCTAATCTAACGTTAGCAATATGAAAGTAATTGATGGTTATATGAATGGGGAATTGGAAAGAAGCTTAGGAGCACTTTACATGTGTTGCCAAGTAAACATGGCAACATGTCATGGAGTTCCCAGCTCAGTTCAGAAGAAAGTTGGTGTGTCCATTTGATGGGCAAACTGTTTGCATATCCATGTAAAAGACTCTATGAAAGGGAAATGTATTCTACAATAAAGGTACAGCTGACGGGGGGAAGTTCCTTCAAGAGATCCATTGAGATGAATGGGTATTGTTGAGTTTCTCCACAGGAATGTGCCTTGGATATTAATTACTAGTTAGTTTCAGAATTGCCCCTATCTTTAAACTGCTCAGTTATAGCCTTACAATAGGCAACTTTCTACTGCAGATGCAAGCTGCTTAGGCAAATAAGTTTAAAATTGATCCCTTTTAGACATCTTCTGAACATCATCTGGAAGTGTCTTCTTTTGCCACTTCTATTTCTAGCTTTTAAAGATAGCTTTACTTTCTTTTGGGTTCTGACATTCCCAATACTAGCTGTCTGTTACCAACATTCATACACACACACACACACACACACACACACACACACACACACAAATTTCTAACCGAATGGACATAAGCCAATTGAAACATTCAATGTGGTTTTACAGAAATTCAAATCAGATGTTCTTTGGGAAATAGAAACCTTTCCCCCTTGTTGGAGACAACAAACTTAATATTATAATAATTAATCCAAACAATTAAAAGTGTGTGTTATTTATAATGTTTCCATGTTCTGATGATCCTTTTAATTTCCCAGTATTTTATCAGGAAAAAAAAAGTTCAGGTGTTGAACAGTCTCCAGAAACCGAATTAACTCTCCTTACCTATTTAAAACACAGCAGGTCTCAGAATAGATAATCCATAAGGCACTTAGAAGGTGAACACGATACAATTTCCTGGAAAGAAACAGGAAAACAATGTACTTTCCCACTGAAAAAGTATATGGCTTGGTCCTTTTGCTGCCTCAAATCATGCTAAGCCTACATTATGTTAACCCATCCACCATGATTTACAAATTGTGGTTTATTGGGTGAACCCATCACCCATCTTGTCTTCAATGAAGAGACTAAACAAGCTATGGCTTAGAATGACAGAGTACCTCAAATTTGGAAATCACCAATTCAATTAGAAAAGAAAGCAGTTCAGTTCTTCTTTGACACGGCTGATCTAGGAACACAGTCCCTAAATCATGCTGATGTAAGTGGTTATTGCAAGCGTGGCTAAGGTTGTATCAGATATCATTGCACAGAATTTGGGGGGGGGGGTTCATATATGCAAGCACTCTATTTAAGGCAAGTGTTTCTCAACCTTGAAAACTTTAAGATGGATGGACTTCAACTTCCAGTATTCTGGGAGTTGAAGTTCACCCATCTTAAAGTTTTCAAGGTTGAGAAACACTGATTTAAGACATTCCTCTGACCAGTACATCCAACTCCCTATTCTTCTACTGTAGCTCATGGTAGCATCATAAAACTGGTTTTTAAAGAGAACAATGCGCGAGAAAAATATGTATGTTCCTTGTTCCATTGGTGGAGTACTGGCAACTGAACATCTGCTCAAAAATCGTTGGGCAGTTGGAGGAGGGGCAATTTACTGCATTTTCCAGCTGTTAAATCCACTTTTGGTTACAATAAAACAGAGATAATGATGTTTGTCCTCTTCTGCTTTTTTGTTGCAATGCTGTTTTGTCAAAGGATACAGAATTCACCTGTTTCTAGTCAATGCATGGGAAGAGTGAAGCATGTAATATTTTTTTAAAAAACCATATATATTTTAATGCTTTTTTGAGTGCACCTTCCAGCAGGGGTACGGATTCTAAGTTTCATAATTTCAAAGCAAGATGAATGCAAAATAAATAGAAGCTGAGTACGAATACGCTGTAAAAGTTCATTTGAATTGTAAGCTGGCAGCTTCATAAAATGCTCCTAACATTTGTCCATCCGACCTCGTCTGAAACCTCTCTTTAGAAATTTCTCTGCTTTGGGAGATGGTAACACTTGATTTAAAATTTTGTTGATGCTTTGGAAAATTTTGAGTATCTTGTCTTTTTTTTGTTTTTTTGTTAATGTAAGCTGGTTTATTAAAATGTGCCACTGAAATTGAAGGAATGAACAGAATGTCCATTTGGCTAACTTGGGTGAATTTTGTAAATTTAGGATGATTTAAAGCTGAATTTCTCTATGAAACTCAGTGTTTATACTGCAGATTTACAGTGTGTAAAATGGTTATGTGTAGCAAGAAATCTATGACAGATTCTTATCTTGAGTACCTCCATTGTAACCCAGGATATGTGATCTTGGTTTATTGCTAAAAGGGTTTCCACCCAATTGTACTGATCTTTTTCTCTGTCTGTATGTGTCTGTGTGTACTGTACACACTCACATACACACCTACATACACAGATAACATATTTATAATCTTGTATTATCAAAATCCAGAACACACAGCCAAAAGATTATTCGCAAGAAACCGATTCAGCTATTTTTATATGAACTGTTGGTCTCTGCCTTAACTTTTTTTGTGAAAATTTTGTGCCATAGGATTTTTAACTTATCAACAGATAGCTTGAGAAGTTTGGTTTGAAAAAATAAATAAAAAATAAAAATGTGAATATTGGATTTGGGCTAATGGATACTTTCAAAGTTTCCTGTCTTCATTAAGGGTTCTGAAAATATACACCCTGTATAATTGCATGTATTAATTTTCTTACTGTGTTTGTTCCCCCTCCCCATTTTTAAGGGGGGGAAGGGCTGGATGGGAGAGATTGCATCCACACTGAAATCCATACTTTTAATAATTTCAAGAACTGTCAGTTTATTTTCTGACTGCGTCAGTTATAGTTTGACAGACCCTTAATAAACCGAGTTGTTTTAGTACAACACTGTAAACTGCTAAGTCACCTTGG
This sequence comes from Pantherophis guttatus, assembly GCF_059756535.1. Classification (NCBI taxonomy): domain Eukaryota; kingdom Metazoa; phylum Chordata; class Lepidosauria; order Squamata; family Colubridae; genus Pantherophis; species Pantherophis guttatus. The sequence continues at coordinate 11,734,871 of NC_142074.1, read as the reverse complement.
TTAGAGTGAAGGTCTACCTGCCTTCACTTATCTTTATTTATTCCATTCAAGGATATTTTTCTACATCTACAAGATCTAAAATATTGGAAAAATTCAATAAAGGATAAGTACTGTATTTTTTGGAGTATAAGACGCTCTGGACTTTAAGACGCACTTACCTTTTTTGGGGAGGAAAACAAGAAAAAAAAATCTGCCTTTGCCTCCCAGCAATTTTCCTCCTTGCAGCAAATAGCAAACAGCCTGCTTTAGTTTCATTTTCGTTTTCAGCACAGCCTGATTAACACAAAAAAAAAAACAATCTGCTTGCAGCAAGCAGCGGAGGCCGAAAATGGGCCTCGTGGAGGGGGCAATGGGCTATGGCAATCCCTGCAGCCTGAAACAGCTGAGGATCAGGAGGCCGATCCAGCCAACAATCAGCTGCTTGTGCTAATCAGGCTGTGCTGAAGCTGAAACAGGCTGTTTGCTGTTTGCTGCAAAGAGGTAATTTGCTGGGAGGCAGAGGCAGGGGTGAAATCCAGCAGGTTCTGACAGGTTCTGGAGAACCGGTAGCAGAAATTTTGAGCAATTCAGAGAACTGGTAGTGGAAATATTGAGTAGTTTGGAGAACCGGCAAATACCACCTCTGGCTGGCTCCAGAGTGGGGTGGGAATGGAGATTTTGCAATATCCTTCCCCCAGGAGCGGGGAGGGAATGGAGATTTTGCAGTATCCTTCCTCTGCCACGCCCACCAAGCCACGCCCACAGAACCAGTATTAAAAAGATTTGGATTTCCCCACTGGGCAGAGGCCAAAGTGTGGGGGCCGGTGGTGGGGCTACATTTGGTGTATAAGGAAGAGCCTGTAGTACAGTGGACTCAAGCACTGTAATTAACATCTGCTGCTTGCAATTACTGCAAGTTCAAATCTCACCAGGCTCAAGGTTGACTCAGCCTTCCATCCTTTCAAAGGTAGGTAAAATGAGGACCCAGATTGTGGGGGCAATAAGCTGACTTTGTATAAATATACAAAAGTATGAAGGCTATTGCTTAACGCATTGTAAGCCGCCCTGAGTCTCTGGAGAAGGGCGGCATATAAATTAAAGCAAAAATAAAAAAAAGACACACCCAAATTTTCACCCTCTTAGGTGAAAAAATTTGTTACCCAAAAATATGGTAAGTTGATTTCCTACATTAAGTTTCTAGTTTCTGTTTTCATAACTAATGATTTAGAAAGATTTACTCTTGTTACTCAAGCTTGATTTCACATTCTTGAAGTCAACTCCAAGGATAGTAACATATGCTCTCTTACTTTGCATTCAAACTCTACCGTATTTGGCCCTCTGCTTACCTGTTCTATATATTAACTCAAACTAGCTATCAAATGTTGACTCCATTCATATATTGCACTAGGACAATTTTGTTTTGGGGTGAAAGACAGACAGAAACTTTATTGTGGTCATTGATCAGTAAAAATACCTTCAATAAAATGAAGCAAAGGTAAGTTCTAACATCAAAGTCTGTAGGCAGCCTTTCGTGGTTGAAGCTTACAATATAATGTAGCAGAATGTTGGTATTTTTAGACAAAATAGATTTATTCTGGTTGTTTTGGGGTGGGAGATGCATCCTCCAAGCAATGTGATTTTAATAGCTTATTGTAATGTACAAACTTTGGCATCGCAGCTCAAACATGCAGAGAATTAAAATAGAACATGGATTAATATGAATTTCCATTCTATTAATTATAATGATGTTTGGTTGTTGTTTTTTTAAAAAAAGAAGTGATTGCAGTATTCATCGCAGAAAGGGAATTTGCCATTTTTATACAAACACTTGCCTAGTCAACAGATACAGTAGATAATTAGGTGACTTGTCTGGCTGTTTGCTGAGAAGAATGTGTGAACCAAGCAATTATGCTTTAAGCATTTATGTGCAAGCCGTAGGCTGCTGTTTTTCCTTTTAACTAAAGTGTAAGCAAAAATAACAACGCCCAAACCTAGCTTAAAATCTTGTTTGAGTTCAGCCATCTTCCTCTACAAGAATATATTAACAACTTTGTTTAATTGTTTGTTGTTGGGTACCAAATCTGTGGCACATCAGCCTGTAAAAAATGAACTTCAGTGTCTTCCTGTCTATATAGGAAAAGGTTGGAGAACAGCACATGACTTAAATAAAGATTGCTAATAGCTTTTTCTCTCGATGACTTCCAGAATGGTTGTTAGGTAGGCAGCAAAGAATTAGTTCCCTGGCTGAAGAAAGGTTATTGATCACTCACTTCCAGACCACTGGTGTCCTATCCTGCTGATTCAATTACTCAAATATCTTGCCAATTAATGATGTTGCAAAATGCAGCTATCCTGTGATGAGGGCGAATCAGGCATTGGGCTATAACAAGTGTAAAAATGAAATGACAGCTCTTTTATTCAGTCATCCTGATTCAGTCCTTTTAGAGTCGATTGTTATAAAAAGAATTTATTCAGTCTTTCATTCCTCTGTTAAAAATTCTTTATTCAGTCATCTTTATTCGCACACACAAACGCATACAAATTGAAGAGTGATAACGAATCAGCAGGAAGCCAAAACCATCCTAATTTTGCCACCTTATGTGTAGGATTCAATATTTAAGATTGAGTTGATTTTGAGAATATTACGTGTGTGTTGAGAGCTATTAACAGCCCTCTGGTAAAGTGAACTGCAACTCAACAAGAGCTGATAATAGTAGCAGTTCACTTAGAAAAGTGTCTTTAGATTCCGGTGTTTTAGTCCTGGGCTGAGTGATTTTATGAGGACCCAGAATTAGAGTGCTGAACTTTGCAGATCTGAGAAGCTGTCCAAATAATGTGCAAACCCTAACGAGAGAGCGGCTATGTTTAATAAACCCTGTTAATGCTCTGAATGGAACCTGAGTTTGGCTTCTTGATGGTGCTCACTTACTTTGGACAATAAGGTAAAGGAGTCCCTGCAGATTTTACTCTGCTAGTCGTTGCTGACTATAGGGAGCGGGGGGCTCATCTCTATTTCAGGACCATGGAGCCAGCGATATCTGAAGACATTTTCACAGTCACGTAGCCAGCATGACATCACGGAGCGCTGTTATCTTCCCACCGAAGTGGTACCTATTTATCTACTCGCATTTGCATGCTTTCAAACTACTAGGTTGGCAGGAGCTGGGGCGAGGACGGGAGCTCACCCCATCACATAGCACTCGGGTCTCGAACCTGTCAGCTTTCCAGTCGGAAGCCCAGCATCTTAACTGTTGAGCCACCACACCATCCGTCCTTTGGACAGTGCTGAGAAGAACATACTACAACCTCAGCAATTGTCTGTGAATTGAAGTCCAGCCAACCCTAAAGTTGCCAAAGTTAAAAAAAACCCTGCTTCCATCCTCAAAAGAGAGTGCAAAAGGACTTTTTTCAAAGGATGTTTTGTTTCAGATGAAAGGAAGTCCATCTTTCTTATCTCTCACCTCTTGAAGTTCTACTGTATTCTCCTTTGCCTCCTGGAAGCAAACCATCCATGCCAGCATGGAAAAGGGAACGTGCTATGTGTCATGATCCACCGGCGGCCTGCAGAGCTGGCAGCAGAGTCGGACAGTGAGGAGGTTGGGGAGGAACATGGGCCAGTCCTGGAGTCTGAGGAAGGCTCGGACGATGGCTCTGCGTCGGAGGCAGAGAGGGGGCCAGGGCCAACGGGGAGTTATGTGCTGATTCTGGAGCTTCCAGAGTTGGACATCAGCGAGGTAGAGGAACAGGGAGAGCCTGTTCCCAGTACGTGCATGCAGAGAGCTGCCAGAAGTCAAGAACAGTTAAGACAAAAGGGACAACTCAGAAGTAGGTCTTGGAGATGATTGGCCCCTCCCATAAGACATAAAGGAGGAGCAAAGGCTCGTGAGCCTTTGCAGGAAGCAACTTGGTTCGTTCTGGTCGGTTTAAATTCTGAAGCTCTGTTTTGACTCTGTGCTGCATGTGGCCTTGCAAAGCTAATTGCCAATTACCGTATTTTGCGGAGTATAAGATGCACTTTCCCCCCCCCCAAAAAAAGAGGGTGAAAATCTGGGTGCGTCTTATACTCTGAATGTAGCCCTGCCCAGCTTCTCAAATGGAGGTTTCGGAGGCTGAAAAAAGCATCAGAAACGAAGCTTCAGGAAAGAAGTCCCCAAACAGAGCTTCAGGGGCTTTTTTTCTCTGTTTCGGAGGCTTTCAGAGGCAGGACAAAAAGCAAAAAAAAAACAAGGCACAGAGCTCACAACCAAGGAACCTGTTGCTAAAATTCACCTGAACAGCTGATTCGGGGTATTCTGGGAGGCCCATCCACCCGCCAATCAGCTTTTTTCTTATTTTCCTCCCCAAAAACTAAGGTGCGTCTTATACTCTGGTGCGTCTTATACTCCAAAAAATACGGTAGGTCTTTGGTGTCAAGGGAGATAAAGATGGGTGCTTATCAGCCTTATCCCAAAGGACTGTGGCAGACTTCTGTCGGACTCTTTACAAACTATTACATGCTGTGAATGAACAGAATTCACAGCCGTTGAAATAAAAAGAGGGTTTTTGGGACTATTCGTGTGCGTTTTACTGTCTCAGGAAGCCTAGCTCAGAACACTATGACTGTCTTGATGCATCATATCTAAGGCAGGTTTGATCTAAGCTACTTTCACATGAGCAGACAGGAACAGGATATAACCCCTGCCTGTTTCAATAAGGTTAATAAAATCCATGCAAAAGAAGCCCTTGGCATCATTTTGAAAATCACTTTCATCATCCTCTCTCTGCTTGGTTTCCTGCTTGCTCATCAACACAACAAGAAGGATCCTCTTAGCCTCACTGGATCTTTGCCGATTGTTGTTGCTTGTGTTGGGGCAGAGTTGAAAATCTTACACGGAGTTATAGTGCTGCAGTTGCAATTGCTGGCACCCTCCAACTCTAGAAATTGTGCTAATTAGCAGGATCGACCTCAGAGTGAATCAGGAAAGCCAGCTCGGAGTCGTGCTTGCTACGTGAGATTTGCAATATCGATGGAGCTATTAGCAGCCTGCTAAAGGTGCATGAAAAACTCCAAAGCACTTGAGGGCAGGACAAGAAGCAATGGGTGGAAGCTTGTTAAAAGAGACGTCCAGCCTGGAATAAGGAAAAATTTCCTGACAGTGAGAATGATTAATCGATGGAAGAGCTTGCCTTCCAGAAAGGTGGATGGTACATCATTGGAGGTTTTCAAAGAAAAAAAAAAGGACAATCATTTGTCTGGATGGTATAATGCATGGGTCCTCAAACTACGGCCTGTGGGCCACATGCGGCCTGTCGAAGCCATTAATCCGGCAAATTTAGAATTTCTAAATAGCGGGGTAGCCCTTTGGGTATTGCTTCAAGGGCTCCAATTACAATCGGGACAACACACAATTTCTTTTTCCACAGTCACTCAACTTCAATTTGCAAGTCCCGGTACTTTGTGATTTTTTCTTGCTGCTTATCTTCAATCCGTGCATCACCAGGTATTGCAATGTCAATGAACCATACTTATTATTATTATTATTATTATTATTATTATTATTATTATTATTCATATTTCTATGCCTCCCACTCTCCGAGGACTCTGGGTGGCTTACACCATAGACAGTATACCAAATAGCATATTGCCCCCAACAATCTGGGTCCTCATTTTACCCACCTCGGAAGGATGGAAGGCTGAGTCAACCTTGAGCCGGTGAGATTTGATCCGCTGATCTGCTAAACTAGCAGTCAGCTGAAGTAGCTGCAGTACTGCACTCTAACCACTGCGCCACCTCGGCTCTTTAACCTTAACCACAGAACCCTCCACTATGGGTGCCCTTAAACCAGAAGTGTCAAACTTGATTTCATTGAGGGTTGTATCAGAGTTGTGTTTGACCTCAGGATGGTGGTGGTGGAGTGGGCATCGCCAGGGTCGGCATGCCCAGCTCGACATCACTCATGTTGGGAGCGCCTGTGGTGGCCTGAGTGTTCTTCCAGAGAAAACAGGCTCCCAAGTTCCATTTCAGCTGCGACGGCCTCCTGCAATCCTCTGCCAGCGAAAACAGAAAACGCAGGCCTCTTGAGCTCTGTTTTTTCTGACAGAGGCACTGCGGGGCCAGATATAAGAACCGTGCAGGCCGGATCCGTCCCCCTGGGCCTTGATTTTACTGCCCCCTGCCTTAAACCATCACCCTGTCAGCCCAATCTACTTGACCTTTAGGAGAAAGGCACCTGGAGGAGGAAGAGGATGCAGAGAATGGAAAGAAATTCATGAAAACATTTGGGGGATGTGTCCCTGCAGTCAATAGAAGTCACATTCAGCTCATCTCGGGACCTTTTCATCTTTTTAGGGCACAGTGAATATCTAGAGGACTGCCACTTGTCTCTTTTTGTGTGGTATGAACACAAAACCGGTCTGCCAATTCATTTATCAGTAAATTTTATTTTTATTTTTTTTTATTTCGAATTTATATACCGCACCTTCTCCCGAGGGACTCAGGACAGTGTACAGCCAGATAAAAACATACAATACAAACATTAAAAACAATTAAAAAGATATATATTAATTTGGCCCCAATTTAAAATAACAAACCAATTAAAAATATTTAAAAAATATATTAAGCCAGCCCGGCTTGCTGAAAAAAGAAAGTTTTAAGGGCACGGCGGAAGGCACCGAGGTCTTGGATTCTCCTTATCTCTGGGGGCAGCTGATTCCAGAGGGTAGGTGCCCCCACAGAGAAGGCCCTCCTTCTAAATGGGAAACTCAGGCATTCATGGCTTGGGGATTCCTTTTATAATCTTGTCTGCATCCTTTCTGAATCAATAGACTAAACACAAAGATAAAAAGTGTGTTTCAGTTTTCAAAAAAAAGAAAACAAAACAAAAAAGCCACCAAAAAAAAAAAAAAACAGTAATTGGGCATTAGAAATCCCTGGAGGGTTTCAAGAAAAGATTGGACATTTGTCTTGGAATGGTAGAGAGTTTCCTGCCTGCCAGAGCAGGGGGTTGGATCAGAAGACCTCCAAGGTCCCTTCCAACCAGGGGTGAAATGCTCCCGGTTCGGACCGGATCGCCCGATCCGGTAGCGATGGAGGTGGGTTGTTCGGAGAACCGGTAGCAAAAATCCCTGCCCCCCACCATTGCCCAGCTGAGCCGTGCAATCATCAGAGGCTTTTTTAAAATTATTTTTAAAAGCATTTTTTCTACAACCCCTTTGGCCGAAAAAATGCTTTTAAAAATTAAAAAAAAAAAAAAAAGCCTCTGATGATCGCACGGCTCAGCTGGGATCATCAGAGGCTTTTAAAAGCATTTTTTCTACAACCTCTTCGGTTGAAGAGGTTATAGAAAAAATGTTTTTAAAAGGGAAAAAAAGCCTCTGCTGATCAGGCAAGTCAGCTGGGATCGTCAGAGGCTTTAAAAGCATTTTTTTTACAACCTTTTCAGCCGAAGAGGTTGTAGAAAAAATGGCTTTAAAAGTAAAAAAAAAAAAAAAAGCCTCTGATGATCACACGGCTCAGCTGGGATCATCAGAGGCTTTTAAAAGCATTTTTTCTACAACCTCTTCGGCTGAAGAGGTTATAGAAAAAATGTTTTTAAAAGGGAAAAAAAGCCTCTGCTGATCAGGCAAGTCAGCTGGGATCGTCAGAGGCTTTAAAAGCATTTTTTTTACAACCTTTTCAGCCGAAGAGGTTGTAGAAAAAATGGCTTTAAAAGTTAAAAAAAAAAAAGTTGGCCACGCCCACTCAGTCATATTCCCCCCCAACAAGCCACGCCCACAGAACCGGTAGTAACAATTTTACATTTCACCACTGCTTCCAACTCTGTTATTTATATTCTGCGAATTTGTGGAGTATTGCTGTTAACGTCCTCACAGAGAAGTGTGCTGCGAAAAGGATCCCGCTGTCAGTCTTAGAAGATTTATCAGATTTGATAGAAGTTCACATCTTTGATCGACTTTCCTCTCAAGCAAGCATCTTCAACTTTGGAAGCCCAGGAAGCTAGCTAGGAGCGCGAAGTTTAACAAAATAAAATGGGTCCTTATGAATTAATGCTTTTAGAAATAGCGAATGTGTGAAAAGCCCAGAAAGGGCATTTCTCGTAGGGGAAAAAAAAAAATGTAGAAATGGCAGCATGACGTGTCCTTTTAAAAGATGGAGTTTTTTTTTCCATTGGAAGGAAAGATAAGGTGTAAACTCATTCTCTGCGTAATACATGCTATTGTAGTGACATCTGGTGGCAAAAAAAGAACTAAGATGCGGAAAAATGAAAATAGCTAGTTGAAAGGCAGCATCCCCATGTTTTCCCGGCCCGATTTTCACTTTCCTGATTCAGCCATGCTCAGAACATGGCTTCACACATCACCACAATCCACAATCCACAATTGCCATGGGATTTGGTCTTCCCATCTGTTGAATGGACTTCCTCAACTCCAAAATATCTAGATGATGGTCCCAAAGGTGCTTTTTGAAAAGGCAACTCGACTTTCTTTGTTTTGCCTTGAAAATGTTTCACTTCTCATCCAAGAAGCAAGGGAAAAAAAACAAAGAAAGTCCAGTTTTAAAAAAGCACCTTTGGGACACCCGTGATCTGGATGACTGAGAATCTCCATAGACGTATGAAGATGGCTATTGCCTCTACAAAGCCACATCTGGGTGTACCTTGAACTCATCTCTCTCTCTCTGTTGTGGTCTGCCAGCAGCCTGAGGAGCTGGCAGCAGAGTCGGACAGTGAGGAGGTTAGGGAGGAACATGGGCCAGTGCTGGGGGCTGGGGAAAGCTCAGACGAGGGCTCTGCATCGGAGGCAGAGAGGGAACTAGACAGCAGTGAGGCAGAGGAACAGCTGGAGCCTGTTCCCAGTGTGCGCATGTGCAGAGCTGCCAGAAGAACAACTAGGAAAGCAGGGTCGACTTGGGAGTAAAGCCACATCTTGGAGGTGATTGGCCCCTCCCATAGGAAACAAAAGAGGAGTGAACGGGGAGTGGGCTTTTGCAGGAAACAATTCGTTTGGTCAGTTGTTTCAAGAGTGGAAAGATCTGTCGGTGACTCCCAGAGACTCTGTGCCAAGTTTTGCCTTGCCCTGCATTTGGAAACTATTGATATGGCAGCTTTCCAAGCGAGATAAGGTCTGTGTTGATAAGTATTCCTCTGAAAAACTGTTTGGACAGGCCATGCTGACTGTGAATGAAAGGAATTCACAGTTGTGTAAATAAAAGGGGTTCTGCCGGGACCAAGACGCTGCTTCGTGCTTTTAAGGGAAGCCTAGATCAGAACAGTGCCCTTGCGTAGAAGGAAGAAATGTGAGCGTAGATAATTTGTGTGAGAGTATGCTGGCATGTCCAATGTGGGTGGCCCTGCTCAGTGCTGGCACACAACTCAACGAAAGCCTGCCTAGAACAAATGTGACACTCGTACTACAAACGCTTGCATTGTTTAAGTTGTAGGCAGAGTAAAAATGATATTTGTAATGTGGGGATACTAAATAAACCATTATACTTTCTATCATTAACCATTTGGAGTGCCTTCGACAAGAGACGTGCACGGAAATGCTTTCAAAAGCGTAAAATAGGCAAGTGCCACATTCTCAGTGTCTAATTTTAAGCCTATTCCAATCCATAATATTGACACCTCCTCCTCCTCCTCCTCCTCCTCCTCCTCCTCCTCCTCCTCCTCCTCCTCCTCCTCCTCCTCCTCCTCCTGTTCTAAAAAGGAGCAAGTGCTGTGTGCATAGCATGAATCATAGACACATTCCCATCTGTACTATAAACATGTTGGAATAATTCTGCCAAATATTTCTTGTTGAATTTAGGCTGCTTTCCTGTGCACAAATCCCTCTGCTTGTTCCAATCCTGCCAACTGTTTCATTCAGCTAGTCCGCTCCTTCTTTTTTTCCCCCCCTACAAACCTACAGCTAAAATAACTTGCTTACCTTTTGTTTCCATGGCGGATTTCATCTTGTAATAAACCTTTGCTTCTGAAGATCTGAAAGATAATCGTCTGGTGGATTATCCAATTTTTCCTTCACAATCCTCCTCTACAATAAATCTATCCACCCATGTGTATGACATTCTGGAACTAAGCAACCTTTATGCTGGAAGGTGTGCAGAGACGATTAAAGTAAGTTGGATAGTCCATTATCTCCCAGAACTCTAAACCCACCAGAGACCACTGTCCTATGGTGACCTCATGAGAAGCAGCTGTCTAGAGCAGGGGTGTTAAACTTAAGGCCTGGGAGCCGGATCTGGCCCATGGGATGCTTAGATCTGGCCCGCGGGGCTCCCCTGGAAACAAGGATCTGCCCGCAGAGCCTCTGCAAGTGAAAATGGAGCTCGTGAGGTCCGACTGTGGCTCCCCAAGCTCCGTTTTCACTGGCAGAAGGTTGCAGGAGGCTATCCCAGCCGAAAACGGAGCTCGGGAGCCCGTTTTCACTGGCAGAGCACTCGGGCCATCACAGGCGCCCCCCCCCAAGATGAGTGATGTCATGCTGGCCACACCCACCCTGGTGACACCCACCCCCCCTCTGAGGTCAGATACAACCCTGATGAGGCCCTCAATGAAATTGAGTTTGACACCCCTGACTTAGAGCATCTGATTAGGCACCGGACTAGGTGACTCAGTGTCTAAGACATTGAGCTTGTCGATCAGAAAGGTTGGCAGTTCGAATCCCTAGTACAGGTCTCCTGCGTGGGCAAGGGGGTTGGACTAGATGACCTCCAAGGCCCCTTCCAACTCTGTTATTGTGCACAATCTCAAATCCTGTCCTTATCTGGAAAAGAACTATGAAAAACTGGTCTACTTACTGCCTCTACATTCTGCTGTACTCATCGACTCCGTTTTTAGCAGAACTATCTTCGGTTTGCTATTTTTTCCTTAGAAGGCCCTAAAAGAAAAAACAAGGAAGTCCAGTTGCCTCCAAAAATGAGCACCTTTGGGACAACAATGACCCGGATTTAATTTTTTTTAATTTTTAATTTGATTTATATGCCGCCCTTCTCCGGAGACTCAGGGCGGCTTACAATGCGTTAAGCAATAGCCTTCATACTTTTGTATATACCTGCTTAGTAGGGCTTTGCCCCCCCCCACCATCGGTGTTCTTTTTTATACAAAGTCAGCTTATTGCCCCCATAATCCGGGTCCTCATTTTATCTACCTCGAAAGGATGGAAGGCTGAGTCAACCTTGACCCTGGTGAGATTTGAACTCGCAGTAATTGCAGACAGCTGGTGTTAATCACAATGCTTTCAGTCTGCTGAGCCACCAGATGGGAAATCTCTACAGACATTTAGCTATCCAATTTGGGATGTGTTGTGACCCAGGCACAAGTAGGTATTATCAGACACAAACAGTTCGAAACAAACAGACTTTATTAGAACAGCTGAGAATTAACTCATTCTCAGCGTAGTCCAAACTAATTCAAAACAAATTCTTCATAACACAATTCTTCAGCCTTATCACCAACCTTGGTTTAATTAGGCAACCTGCCAAAGGCTTTTCTTGGCAAAAGTTCAGAAGCAGAAGACGACGATAAGAAATAAATGCAGCAAGACAAGAAACAAATCTATCAACGTTATTTTCTGACAAAGAGCCCAAGAGCCGTTGCTTGTCTTTTTAAGCCTTATGGGAGGAGCCAATCATCTCTTGGCCTTACTCCCGAGTCATCCTCTTTGCTTTAGCTGTTCTTGCCTTCTGGCAGCTCTTCTCATGCGTGCACTAGGAACAGGCTCCTCCTGTTCCTCTGCCTCTCTGCTGTCAGCCTCTGGAGGCTCCGGAGTCCGCACATCACTCCCAGATGGCCCTGGCCCCATCTCTGCCTCCGATGCAGAGCCCTCATCCGGGCCTTCTCCAGCCTCCAGGACTGGCCCATGTTCTTCCTCAGCCTCCTCACTGTCCGACTCCGCTGACAGCTCCGCAAGCTGCTGGTGGACCACAACAGGATGAATACCCTTTGAATGGTGTAGGAGTAGGAATGGATTTCCAGAGGGGAAAAAATTGCAGACTACGGAAAACAGGAGCACCACTCAGGTGACTCTGAGGACACAGATAAACCTCCAAGTGCTTCAACGACCCTCTAAAAGGATGCAAATGACCATCTCTCTGCAAGGAGTATAAATCCTTTCATTCCCCACCATCCAGTCAGAGCTGAAGAAGTTTCTTGGATAAGCCAAACGTCTTGAAGGAAAAAAGAAAGTCCAGTTGCCTCCTGAAAAAGCACCTTTGGGACAACCACGTCCTGGATGACTGAGAATCTCTACAGACTTTTCAAAGACCCTACTTTCTACTTAAGTACTAGATACTAATACAGGGGTGAAATCTAAAACTTGTTACTACCAGTTCTGTGGGCATGGCTTGGTGGGGGGGGGGGGTAATGTGACTGGGCGTGGCCGATTTTTTATTTTTTTTACTTTTAAAACCATTTTTTACATGTAAAACCATGTTAAAAAATGCTTTCAAAAGGCTCTGACGATCCCAGCTGAGTTGCCTGATCAACAGGCAACTTAGCTGGGATCGTCAGAGCTTGGATCGTCAGAGCTTGGCTCATCAGAGCCATTTAAAAGGAAAAAAAGGCTCTGATGATCGCACGGCTCAGCTGGGCATGGGGGGTGGGGGCAGGGATTTTTGCTACCGGTTCTCCGAACTGCCCGCCGCCATCGCTACCTACTCGCCCGAGCCAGTCCGAACCGGGAGCATTTCACCCCTGTACTAATAGTTTTCTCATCATCACCGCTTGTCCAGACCATGGTTTTTCTATCAATGTTCTTACTGTATGTACCTAAAAAACTACAGCTTCATCTTTAGGATTTGAAACTCCCCAATGCTATTTTTCTGACTGTGACTTGAGTTTGGTCATCAATCTGAAGAGTACACCGTGCTCTGTCTTGTCACAAAAGCACACAACGAATCCCAGAGAATGAAAGGTCAACAATTTCATTTATTTTGGGGGGTTGTTCCAAAGCTTAAGGTTTGGGGAGCATACTGTGAGACTATTAACTTTTTGTTTCCCAGCCAAGATGTACAATGCAAACCGAGACTAGGAACTCAGTCAACTATGAAACAGGAACATCACCCACTCAATGTTTAATAATCACAATGTGTCACAAACCAGAAAAATAAAGGCACCGCGAGAAGGAGATCCATAGAGCAAATGCAAAATAGTAGGTGACTCAGACAATCAAATCTGGTCATATGCCTTATCGAACCTGCTGAGTTACTGAAACAATGAGATTCATAGAAAATCATCTTCTTGACCTCAAAGCTGTTAAATGTTTTCAGTTCTTAGACCCAAAGAACAGTGAGTCTTGGGCTCAGCGGTCTGATCATTATTTAGAACAAAGCAGCCATTTCAGGGCCCCCTCTGGGGCAGGAACATCGGAAAGGGAGAAGACAGGGTTGTACTGTATGTCCTTTCCTTCACTGAAGCAAGTTTCTTGTAATCAGAGGCACAACCTTGTTGTCAGATTTTAAGAAAAGAGTCAACGGCCACTGTAGGAAAGGGAGATAGAGAAGGTGGCATCTTCTACTCATGCCAAGCTCAGCTTTGCTCTCTTGTTGCAGGTACCACCATTGTTTGGGTAGATGGTGGCACAGATCTGGATCTTCTAAACCAGAGGTGTCAAATTCAAGGCCCCCGGGCTACATCCGGCCTATGGGGTGCTTAGATCTGCCCCGTGGGGCCACCCTGGAAACAGTAAAGGACTGGCCCGTGGTGCCTCTGCCAGCAAAAACGGAGCCCGGGGGGTTGTGCGCAGCCTCTCCGGAACCTGTTTTCAGCCATGACTGCCTCCTGCAGCCCTCTGCCAGCGAAAACAGAGCTCGGGAGGACTCCGTTTTCACTGGCAGAGGGCTGCAGGAGGCCATTGCGGCCACAAACGGGGCCCAGGGGGTGCCCCCAAGCTCCATTTTCTTTGGCAGAGGGCTGCAGGAGGCCGCCGCGGCTGAAAATGGAGCCTCGATGAGTGATGTCGAGCTGGTCACGCCCATCCTGGCCACGCCCCCGGTCTCCGAGGTTAAACACAACTGTGATGCAGCCCTCAATGAAATGGAGTTTGACACCCCTGTTCTAAACCAGCGATGGGCATGGAACTTTCCAGAAGCTTTTGAACTCCAGTGTTGATGAACCATAGTTAGCAAAGCCAATGATAAGATGTAATATGAATCGCAAACCAGGAATATCACTCCAAACTTGAATAACAGAATAACAGAGTTGGAAGGGACCTTGGAGGTCTTCTGGTCCAATCCCATTGAAGGACACCTAAATCTATGGTACATTTTTTAAAAAATGCAGTAAAGCATTTTTTAGTACACTAGTAAAAGTGTAATCTAATTTAAATCTTCTAACCTTTCAGCATCTTGCTTGGTCTCTATCTACCCTGATGTCCATTTTGGCATCAAACAAGGAGCAATCTTCCCCCTTGTGTTTAGGCCAAAAGATTTGATTTTGTTTATCGGTTCTTGGGGACAAGTGGCTTGAGGGTTGTGTATTTTATTGTGCTTCATTGTGTTTTGTTTTGTTTTGTTTTCATTTTGATTGTGAATATTTTATGTCAGACAGCAGAGGGCAGCATCTAGCTGACAAGAAAGAAAGAAAGAGAGAGGGGGGAGAGAAAGAAAGAAAGAAAGAAAAGAAAGAAAGAAAGAAAGAAAGAAGAGAAAGGAGGGCGCAAGAGAGAAGAAGGAAGAAAGGGAGAGAGAAAGAAGGGAGGGAGGGAGAGAGAGAAAGAAAGAAGAGAAAGGAGGGTGAGAGAAGAAGGAAAGAAGGAAGGAGAAAGAAGGGAGGGAGGGAGAGAGAAAGAAAGAAGAGAAAGGAGGGCAAGAGAGAAGAAGAAAGGAAGGAGAGAGAAGGGAGGGAGAGAGAGAGAGAGAAAGAAGAGAAAGGGCAAGAGAGAAGAAGGAAGGGAGGGAGAGAGAGAGAGAGAAAGAAAGAAGAGAAAGGACAGTGAGAGGAAAGAAGGAAAGAAGGAAGGAGAGAGAGAAGGGAGAGAGGGAGAGAGAAAGAAAGAAAGAAGAGAAAGGAGGGCAAGAAGGAAGGAAGGAGAGAGAGAAAGAAGGGAGGGAGGGGGAGAGAGAGAGAAAGAAAGAGGAGAAAGGGTGAGAGAGAGAAGAAGGAAGGAAATAACGAGAGAGAGAAGGAAGGGAGAGAGAGAGAGAAAGAAAGAAAGAAAGAAAGATAGAAAGAAAGAAAGAAAGAGAAAGAAAGAAAGGAAGGAAGGAAGGAAGAAAGGAAGAAAGAAAGAAAGAAAGAAAGAAAGAAAGAAAGAAAGAAAGAAAGAAAGAAAGAAAGAAAGAAAGAAAGAAAGAAAGAACACTCCTAGATAGGAGTAAGTCCGATTGGTACTTTGATGGGAAACCACCCTAAAACCCCATGATGGTAGACTGGATGAAGAAGCCAAAAACATTCCATTCTATTGCCAAGAAAGCCTCATAGACGCATTTATCTAATTCCTAGAAGCTGACGAAAGAGAATTTTCACCTGGATTTTTTTTTTTTTTTTTTTTTACTTATGGAAGGAAGCCCAAGCACCTGGGCGCACACAGGATGTACAGCAGAGGAAGATATCAATGAAACATTTTTATTTTATTTTTTTAAATTTATTATTTAAATGTTATGCCTCCCATTTTCCTTATAAGGTGACTCTGAGCGAAATAGTCTGTTTGTTACTACAGATCAACCAACAAGCCTCAATTGCAAACCTTGTGGTTTGTTAAAATGACTACCCTATACTACATGCTTTCTGTTTCCAAATGGGTTTTTGCTTCCATATGCATGTGTGTATGTGTGTGTTTGTGTGTGTAGGCATGTGTAGTCTAAAAATATGTTGAGGCCCTAGAACTGTGATGGCAAACCTATCGCACGCGGGAGACCAGAAGTTGGCAAAAGGCCATTTTCAGCCTCCAGAGGGCCTCCGGGGGGCTGGGGAAGGCTGTTTTCACCCTCCCCAGACTCCCAGAAAGGCTCTGGAGGCTGGGGAAAGCAAAAAACGGGCCTACCGTGCCATCATGTGCCAGGAGCGGGGGAAACGGGGAGAGGGTTGCGCGTGCATGTGCGGGGGCAGAGCGCATAGAATTATGGGTATGGGCACATGTGCGCAACCTCCCCCCCCGCTCCTGGCACGCGACGGCAAAAAGGTTACCCATCACTGCCCTAGAAAGAGAACAGAAAAGAGCAACAAAGATTGTAAGGAGCCCAGAGGCTAAACCATATGACGAACGGTTAGAATAGAATAGAATAGAATAGAATAGAATAGAATAGAATAGAATAGAATAGAATAGAATAGAATAGAATATATAGAGAGTAGAATATATATAGAGAGAGTAGAATAGAGTAGAGTAGAGTAGAGAATAGAATAGAATAGAATAGAATAGAATATAGAGAGAGTAGAATAGAGTAGAGTAGAGTAGAGTAGAGTAGAGAATAGAATAGAATAGAATAGAATAGAATAGAATAGAATAGAATAGAATAGAATATAGAGAGAGTAGAATATATAGAGTAGAATAGAGAATAGAATAGAATAGAATAGAATAGAATAGAATAGAATAGAATAGAATAGAATAGAATAGAATAGAATAGAATAGAATAGAATAGAATATATATAGAGAATAGAATAGAGTAGAGAATAGAATTAGAATGGAATGGAATGGAATGGAATAGAATAGAATAGAATAGAATAGAATAGAATAGAATAGAATAGAATAGAATAGAATAGAATAGAATAGAATAGAATAGAATACCAGAGCCAAATCTGTGGTGGCAGAGTGATTAGAATGCAGTATTGCAAGCTAATTCTTCTCACAGCCAGGAATTCGATCCTGAACAGCTCAAGATTGACTCAACCTTCCAAGGTCGGTAAAATGAGGACCCATATTGTTGAGGGGCAATAGGCTGACATTATAAGCCACCCAGAGAATGCTATAAAGCACTATAGAGTGGTATATAAGTCTATTGCTATTGCTACTTCCTTTTGTTCCAGCTATGGAAGAACATTTTTTTTGAAGGTTTCTTCATCCGGGAGAGATGATGAATGGGAAATGGGGAGTAAGTTATCTCTAGATTGTATTTCGACCTACTTTCATGCAGAGGAATTGGTTTGAATAGAAACATTAGAGACATAGTAAACTAATAACAGGAAAAGATCTGGAAGTCCATCAAGTCTCCCCTTTGATTTTATTTGCTTTTTGCTTTCTTTTTAATTAATCCTTTTAATTATTATTTTATCATTTTATTTTGATTTTTTTTGTTTTGTTTTATCCCAAGCATATTTAAACTCAGTTACTGAGGATTCCTGATGACTAACTCGAGGGAGTAACTCTGTGTTCAGTCACCCCTGTTGTTAAATTTTGTTTTCTCCATGTCTCTCTGCCTTGCGATCGTTGGCCGTCCAGGCTGCACAATAAAATACAAGCTGACCTCATCCATTGCTCACTTTCCCAATGCTGAAAGGCTGCGATGATTCAGAACGTTCTTAATCTGAGCCTCTCAAAGCTGCAATTTGGCCATGTTCTTTTTTTCCCCCCGAGCTGCCAGATAAATCCACCCATTCCACAGTTGGAACCCCGGTCGGTTAATTGCCATTGTTATGTCTCTGTGTTTGTTGCTTTCATGCACACACCTGTGTTTGTTGCTTTCATGAACCAGCCCTGCTGTTCTGACCCAGCCTTAGCAGAAACAAAAAACAGACTCCTTGTCCTTAAAAAAAACCTATTTATTTATCTATCTCCTGTGAATTAATGGCATTCACACACCGAAAAGTCCAGGCAATAATCCTTCAAAGAGTTGACTGCAGTAACAGACCTTATCAGTTCCTTGAGATAATTGCCAGGCCGGGAGCTTCCAGCCGCAAAACTGTAAATTAAGTCCTAGCAAGCAGTCTCTGAGGCACGAAGCATGATGAGCCAAATCTTCTGAGATCCGAACGGTTGTCTTCTACAACACCCACTCCCCTTTCCTTCTATTTATTCCCCAGCCAGGAAGCGGCCATTCAGCGTCCACCTGTGCTTTGCTTCCTGAGTCAACTCCTTGTCCTCCGTTATTCTCCTCTCCTAACACATCTGCGCATACGTGCATCTGGAACAGGCCCCAGCTGTTCTTCCTCCTCACTTATTTCAGCTTCTGAAGGCAGCTGCCTCTCCAGTGGTTGGGAAATGTTGGACATTGTTCTGCCCCAGCTCCGGATTCCCAAGGATTGTGACACACACCAACGATCCTTATCAAAGTTATAACGTACCAAGAATAAACAAAATCCGGCAAAAGTTGGCAACCAGCCCAGAAGACAAGATACGATAAGACACTCACTCTCCAAAATGCTCTGTAATAATTACACATTGTTTCCAGCAAGAAATTACTAACTGCGTGCAACTTAAATAGGCTAAGGGAGTGGCCAATTATCCTCAAACCTTACTCTTGAGGAGTCCTCCTCCTCCTGAGTAGCCACTCCTGCCTTTTGGCAGCCCTGCGTGCTCAAGCATTGAGGAGAGGCTCCTCCACTTTGCTCTCTCCACTTGAAGGAGCCACTGGAGGTTCTGAAGGCCCAGGCTGAGTCTCTGCCTCTGGCATCACATCCTCTTCGGCCTCCTCACTGTCCGATGCGAGCCCCGGCTGCGCAGGCTGCTGGCGCGACCCCACACCAGCGCCTCGCTGTCGGGATCAGCCACGATCCGTGCAGGCCGCTTTCGGGCCAAAACAGACGTCCCTGGCTCTATCTCTGCGTCAGAGCCTTCCCCAGGCTCCAGAACTGGCCTAGGTTCCTTCCCAACCTCCTCATCGTCTGAGTCTGCCGCCAGCTCCACTGGCAGCTGGCAGTCCACAACACCTACATGCTTCGCAGTTTCCTGTGCATGACACATAATGCCATGAAGCGGTTGTAGGGGTTTTTTTTGGCAAGGAGCTTTTAAATCTGACTCACAGCTTAAACAAAGGCTGACAACAGGGCATTACCATAACAGGACCTCTGAATAGTTCTGGAGTGCCACAAAATTAGCCCAGATTTGAACATTAAATGGGTTGGGTTGGATCCATTTTGGAAAGGGAGCCCCTTTTTATCCCCTTGCTTTCTGGTTTGCCAACAAACGTGGTCTTGCCACTGCACTCTATGCAGTCATCCACCAATGAACAGCCATTCAACATACTCATCCCATCTTGTGCGGAATCCAATCTGCAGAGTGTGTCAAATGGTTAAACGTGCAGTATAAACCGAGCCCAAATCTGTAGGTTCCAGTTGTGACCTTAGTTTCATATTTCATTGGGTTTGTCCACAGCCCATCCAAGCTTCTTCTCTTTCCTCTCCTCTCCCTTCCTTTCAGCTCCCCTCTTTCTCCTCTCCTCTTTTCCTCTTCTCTCCTCTCCTGCCCTCTCCCTTCCCTTCACCTATCCTCTCTTCCTCTCCTCTCCTCTCCTCTCCTCTCCTCTCCTTTACCTCTCTTCTCCCTTCCTTTCCCTTCCCTTCCCCTCCCCTCTCTCTCCTCTCCCTTCCCTTCCCTTCACCTCTCCTCTTTCTCTCCTCTCTTCCTCTCATCTCATCTCCCTTCCCTTCCCTTCCCTTCACCTCTCCTCTTTTCTTCTCATCTCCTCTCCCTTCCTTTCCCTTTGCCTCTCCTCCCCCTTCCTTTCCCTTCACCTCCCCTCTCTCTCCTCTCCTGCCCTCTCCTTTCCCTTCCCCTCCCCTCTCTCTCCTCTCCTCTCCTCTCCTTTCCCTTCCCCTCCTCTCTCTCCTCTCCCTTCCCTTCCCTTCACCTCTCCTCTTTCTATCCTCTCCTCTCCTGCCCTCTCCTTTCCCTTCACCTCCCCTCTCTCTCCTCTCCTCTCCCTTCCCTTCCCTTCACCTCTCCTCTCCTCTTTTCTTCTCATCTCCTCTCCTCTCCCTTCCTTTCCCTTTGCCTCTCCTCCCCCTTCCTTTCCCTTCACCTCCCCTCTCTCTCCTCTCCTGCCCTCTCCTTTCCCTTCCCCTCCCCTCTCTCTCCTCTCCTCTCCTCTCCTTTCCCTTCCCCTCCTCTCTCTCCTCTCCCTTCCCTTCCCTTCACCTCTCCTCTTTCTATCCTCTCCTCTCCTGCCCTCTCCTTTCCCTTCACCTCCCCTCTCTCTCCTCTCCTCTCCCTTCCCTTCCCTTCACCTCTCCTCTCCTCTCTTCTCATCTCCTCTCCTCTCCCTTCCTTTCCCTTTGCCTCTCCTCCCCCTTCCTTTCCCTTCACCTCCCCTCTCTCTCCTCTCCTCTCCCCTCCCCTCCCTTCCCATCCCTTCCCATTGTTTTATAATTGAAGAATAGGGGAGCCTATATTGGATTTACCTCTAAGATTTAGAGCTCCATTGATACAGACTTCCCAAGAAGGAAGGCCATAAAAAATGGGACACAATTGTCTACCCACCCACCCACCCCCCATGTAAATCAGCAAACTGTCATTCAAAAGAACATTATTATTAGCAGCGATGTTAATGCTCTCTTTTAACACTAAGCTTTCAAAGAAAAACAGGTGACTGGAGGCAGCTATCTCAGGCTGGTCCCAATCTGCTCAATTTTTTTTAATCTCCTTTCTGCACTGAAGCTGGCTGGCCCATTATGACTAGATCTCGATTATCTCTTCTGTGCAGGCCTGGCTAGGAACACAGCCTGTTTTTCTGTCCTCCGTGTGCCGTTTTACATTATTTGTTCTTGCTCCGTATAGGACACTCATAACAATCCAGGGCTCAACAAAGAAAGGATTAGAAAACAGAAGCCTTTAACTTGAAGGGGGGGGGGGGGGAAGGGAGATCAAATTGTGACGTGTACAGATGTTCATCAATCATAAAATATTTAAAGAATATGAATAGACAAAGGAGGTGAGGTGTTTCTTCGAATGCTAAACCTTCAAGGCACCCGGTGAAATTTATTTAAACGAAGCACTGAGAAGTACTTCTTTAAAGCGATAATTTTAGCTTAAAGCATTGGCAAAAAACAGAAAGTCCTTCTCTCGCGATTCATCTGGAAAAATAAAACTACGGTGTTCTTCAGTCTAGGAGTCCATTTTTGTGTGAAGCCAGACTAACCAATTTTTGAGCTCAAGACTGACTGTTTTTCCCGTAACCACCTTTCCTCATTTCATGAGCAAAGACCGTTCTTTGCTAATTTGCCTCTTGATTCAGACGTCTAGACCAAGTTTGGTTACGTAGGAAGTTAGAACCCACCCCTCTCCTAGAAGAATGACATATTCTAGGAAATATTAAAAAGGCAGAATATTACACCTCCCTGGATGAGAAATGGAGAAACATGTTTTTTAGGCAGGAAGCAGACTCAATAGCCCCCACACTCTCAATAATCCACAGCAGATGTCAGCACTTAAGAGATAAAGAGATAGCTAAGTCTATTCATAAGCAAAAACCCACACCCAAGATCCAACAAAGGTAGGATTAGCCCTCTACCCATCTAACAATAGAACTCACCACATGGCACCTGGGGAGATTGCATCACCCAACAAGGCTCAACCAAGCCTGGGACTCAAAAGACAACCTACAAAGTTACTCCTGCATGGCCCCATGGGAGTCTGACAACCAATCAGAATACGAGCTCAAATTCAAAGCCCAACAGAGGGTATAAATCTCTCTCTCTCTCTCTCCCCCATGTGCCTTTTTGCCCAGGACCTCAAAACCACGTGGTCCTGTCCACCATTAAACCATCTTTTCAAGCAGTCTCCATGTTTCCAGTGTCTTTCTCCCCACTTGGAATTGAACCCAGATGGACATTTCTTCCAACAGTTAGAAAATGATGATGGCTTTTCTATTGAAGAGAAAACAGAATTTCATAGGATGGCAGAACATCCAAAGAGGAAGGCAACAGAATGAAATGGAGGCCACCACCATGGAATCATCTTGACTTTTTTTGACATTCTCCTTGAAGATGCCCCTGTTGCAGAGATGGCTGTTGCTTTACGTACCGTGTTATGTCTCTTCCTTAGGGCTTCCATCTTTGGAAACGAAGTGGATGATAGCAGAACCACTTGTATTATGCCACCCGATCTTTTAAATCCTCCTTTCTAGCGTTATTGATTTTTTTAAAAAAAAATTATCTTCCTTTCCGCCATGTGGCATGATGCAGAGGAAAAGACCTGCAATTCTCCATTCTTCCCATAATTAATATTATTAACTATGTCCTGGATTGTTTATTGGTCATGTTTCCTTACATTGGAAGCAACTGGAGAAAAACCTTTGAAACTGAGCAAATGACTGATTAATGCCTTCTAAACATGGAAAGGAATGGTGGGAGGGGCTTCAAACTTTCAGAGTATCTCAACCTTGATAGCAAGAACACTTAGACTTATATACCGCTTCACATTGCTTTACATCCCTCTCTAAGCAGTTTACAGAGTCAGCCTATTGCCCCCAAAATGAGGACCCACTCATTTTACCAACCTTGGAAGGATGCAAGGCTGAGTCAACCATGAGCCAGTCAGGATTGAACTGCTGGCAGTCAGCAGAATTAGCCTACACTAATAGGAAGGGAGGGAGGGAGGAAGGAAGGAAAATAAATAGCAATAGCACTTAGACTTATACACCACTTCACAGTGCTTTACAGCCCTCTCTAAGCAGTTTACAGAGTCAACAGTTTACTCTTGCCCCCAACAATCTGGGTCCTCATTTTACTGACCTCGGAAGGATGGAAAGCTGAGTCAACCTTGAGCCTGGTGAGGTTCGAACTGCCAAATTGCAGGCATCCGGCAGTCAGCAGAAGTAGCCTGCAGTACCACACTCTAACCACCGCGCCACCATTCCCACTCCCTAAAATTTCAGGAAACATTCTTTACTGGCTTTAGAAATCATCGGTCCCAGAATCTGTCAGGGAGTAGATAAGTTGGGATTCCTAAAGTTAGATTTCTTCTGGCACCAGAATTCTACACCTTACTTCAAAAGGGAAAATAGCAAACTACTATTGGAACGGAGAGTCTTGCACACACCCTGTTTCCATAGATGCTGCTTTAATTTGTCGTTGGCAATCTTTTCCCATTCCTAACTGTAAGCTGCTCTGAACACACGGTAAAGACATTGATCATTTATAAATATATACCTGTTGATCTAAATATACCCCTATAATGTGGGTCCTCATTTGCGGTGCTGTTTATTGCTCCTTTCGCCCCCATCCATGTCCTGAAAAATTCATAATATGCTAGGTTGAAGATGATATTTGAGAAGGACAGCATAAGATTTCATTGCCTCCCAATCCACGAAGCTCAGTTTAAAAAAAGGAAAGGGAAATTAAAGGATATTTCTCGGGTTATTCCCTTCCCACTACACAGTTCAAACTGGATAGTCAAGAAAAAGCAGTAACATGTAACAACCTGTAAGATGATTATTTAGCACTTTCTTGCTTTCGTTAAGAAGGAAGCCTGTAAACTGTCAAAGCTGGCTGCCTTTATTAATTCCCTCCCTCCCCCCCCCTTCTTGTGCCTGTAGCATTTCCAGTTTATGGCAACCAATTAAAAGTGATGAAAAGAATCAGGAATTGCCTGTTTGCCTTTTCACTTTTTCTGGATGTATAGTTTCTGGGCTTTAAACAATTCACAGCAGTGGGAGGAATACAATTATATCAACTGTGATTCACTGTGTCGTTCTCTGCATAAAAGCCATTATTTAAAAATACACTACAAAAGTAATTGCTATTTTGGATGTGGCCTCTAAGTTAAGTAGTCACTTTTAAGTTCAGCTCTACTTTTGGAGAATTCATGAATACATCTGCACAGTTTTCTTGGGAGTGGTGTGTTGTTGCCTCTACTTTTTTTTGTTTTCTATCAGATAGTGGTCAACTATAGTGGTAAGAGCCTGGTGGCGCAGCAGACTAATAGCCTGTTATTATCATCTAGCTGCCTGCAATTACTGCTAGTTCGAATCTCACCAGGCTCAAGGTTGACTCAGCCTTCCATCCTTTCTAAGGTAAGTAAATTGAGGACCCAGTTTGTGGGGGCAATAAGCTGACTTTGTATAAATATACAAAAGGATGAAGGCTATTGCTTAACGCCTTGTAAGCCGCCCTGAGTCTCCGGAGAAGGACGGCATATAAATCAAATTAAAAAAAAAAAACATCCATGTTTTAACTTTACAGATTAATAGAGTTGGAAGGGACCTTGTAGGTCATCTAGTCCAACCCCCCGCCCAAGCAGGAGACCCTACACCATTTCTGACAATGGCAGTCCAGTCTCTTCTTGAAAGTTTCCATTGATGAAGCTCCCACAACTTCCAAAGGCAACTTCTGTTCCACTGGTTGATTTTTTTTTTAATTTGATTTATATGCCGCCCTTCTCCAGAGACTCAGGGTGGCTTACAATGCGTTAAGCAATAGCCTTCATCCTTTTTGTATATTTATAAAAAGTCATCTTATTGCCCCCACAACTGGGTCCTCAATTTATCTACCTTAGAAAGGATGGAAGGCTGAGTCAACCTTGAGCCTGGCGAGATTCGAACCTGCAGTAATTGCAGGTAGCTGGTCTTAATAACAGGGTGCTTTAGACCACTGTACTACCAAGGCTCTCTCTGTTCTCACTATCAGAAAAATTCTCCTTATTTCCAGGTTGAATCTCTCCTTGTTCAGTTTCCATCCATTATTCCTTGTCTGGCCTTCAGGTGCCTTGGAAAATAGCTTGACCCCTTCATCTCTGGGTCAGCCCCTCAAATATTGGAATACTGCTATCATGTCTCCCCTGGTCCTTCTCTTCACTAGGCTAGCCATGATCTCATCCAAGTTAGTTTCAAAACCCCAGATCATATTGGCCAGCTCCTCAAGTCTGCTCACAGCACACTGTATGGACATCATTCCTCAAAATGCTGCCATTAACGGGTTTGCCTCCTGTTGTCTGACACAAGTATACTAGTTGTGGTGTTTGTGCATTGACATTGTCAAAGATGGGTCATCCTTTGTTCGTTCAAATCGTGCCCAAATCGTATGGATGCCTTGCTGAGAACTAAGAAAGAGAACAAGAAGGAGACGAATAGCTTGTCTTTTGTGTGCTCAGTTTCAGCACAAGACATAGATTTAGCACAATTTCCACTCTTAATTTGAAACAAGATCGGTTGCTGATCGGTTGAAAGTGATCGGTTGAAAGTCTGTTATTAGTGCTGAAAGAAAAATGCTCTATTGTTGTTCTTCAATATTGATCTACGTGGAATGACTTACAGCCTGAGATTTGAGGAGCCAATTGAAGGATTATCGCTCTTATTCCTACTCTCTTGATTTCCAGTTTGGTAGCCTAATAGCGGACAATTTATATATACCAGATCTATGACCTGGATGACTGAGAATCTCCATAGAGTTGGGGTGGTGCAGTGTTAGAGTGCAGTACTGCAGGCTACTGCCGGCTGACTGCAATTTGGCTCAAGGTTGACTCAGCCTTCCGTCCTTCCAAGGTGGGTAAAATGAGGACCCAGATTGTTGGTGGCAATATGCTGACTCTGTAAAATGCTTAGACAGGGCTGTAAAAGCACTGTGAAGCATTATATAATCTAAGTGCTAAGTGCTATGAAGACACAGACTTCAGAGGATAATTAGAACTGCAGAAAAAACAATTACTACTAACCTGTCTTCCATGGAGGACCTGTATACTGCACGAGTCAAAAAGAGGGCTGTGAAAATATTTACAGACCCCTCGCATCCTGGGCATAAACTATTTCAACTCCTACCCTCAAAACGATGCTATAGAGCACTGCACACCAGAACAACTAGACACAAGGACAGTTTTTTCCCAAACGCCATCACCCTGCTAAACAAATAATTCCCTCAACACTGTCAAACTATTCACTAAGTCTGGATTACTATTAATCTTCTCATCGTTCCCACCACCCATCTCCTCCCACTTATGACTGCATGACTATAACTTTGTTGCATGTATCCTTACGATTTATATTGATATTGATTGTTTCCTGATTTGATTGCTTATTTGTACCCTATGACTGTCATTAAGTGTTGTACCTTATGATTCTTGGCGAATGTATCTTTTCTTTTTATGTATACTGGGAGCATATGCACCAAAGACAAATTCCTTGTGTGTCCAATCACACTTGGCCCATAAAGAATTCTATTCTATTCTATTCTATTCTATTCTATTCTATTCTATTCTATTCTATTCTATTCTATTCTATTCTATTCTATTCTACTCTACTCTACTCTACTCTACTCTACTCTACTCTACTCTACTCTACTGCTAGGGCTGTAAACCACCAAGCACTCTCTTGGTGGTTTACAGTGTAAGCATTATTTGCAAGTTGTGCCCAACAATCTGGGTCCTCATTTTACCAACCTTTAGATGGATGAAAGGCTGAGTCAACCTTGAGCCCCATCAGGATTGAACTCCAGGCTGTGGACAGAGTTTGCCCACAACACTATAGTTTATTCACTACACCACCAGGGCTCCAGGCTCTTCCAGTGTCACCCAACCGATGTGCTATGATTAACACAGAAAGCTCCACCGATTCTCTTACCTTGGGATCCACTTCACAGGGCAGTAGCCACCAATAGAACTCCCTCCCAAAAGGGGATTACAATAGATCGCACCCTGTCTTGCTTTAACAATCAGTTACTGCTTTTGCAACACCCATCCACCCAACCCCGGGCCAGACAGCCTCTTAAATTATTTTATTCCCATTGTTTAATTGTCTTGTTTTATGGGAATTTATTCTGCTCTTAACAGCTTTTATTTAATTGTTTTGTGCTCTCTCTCTCTCTCTCTCTTTTTTAAAAGGGGGTGTGTATTCCCATAGGCTCCTTCCTTTTAGAAGAAAGATCAGTGTAAAATAAAATGAAATAAAATAGCAGCAAAGGGTTATAAACTGTATAGGTATGGGAACATAGGATGAACAAGCCTTAAAAAATTCAGGGGCGATGCTATCTTGAACGATTTTGACTAAATGAGCTCTGCACTTATACCCAACTTTGTCTGAACAGATTGTTCCGATGGCATTTAATCATTTTCTATGCTTGTGTAATCTTTTATTGAAAGTACTATTCAGGATGAACAAGAAAAGGATGTAAAGGAGCTGAGATTAGCCTGTTATCAAGGTATGACTAAGATGGGAAGATTGATAGAAATTGCCAAGCTATTGTTCTTGAAATAGAAATCATGCGAGCAAACCTCTCCCCACACCTACCTCCCTAAAAATATTATAGGATAAAAGTTTGACTAAAATCTTTCAGAATAGTTATTGACTCTAAAAAGGATGGAAATAGCTGAAAATCAATGGCACTCAGATGACAACATCCACACCAGTGGTGAAATCTAAAATTTGTTACTACCGGTTCTGTGGGTGTGGCTTGGTGGGAGGGGTAATGTGACTGGGTGGGCGTGGCCAATTTTTTTTTTTTTACTTTTAAAATCATTTTTTCTACAACCTCTTCGGTGAAGAGGTTGTAAAAAAATGCTTTCAAAAGGCTCTGACGATCCCAGCTGAGCCGCAGGATCATCAGAGGCTTTTTTTTTTAACCTTTAAAAGCATTTTTTCGGCCAAAAAACCACCCGCCTCCATTGCTACCGGATCGGGCGATCCGGTCCGAACCGGGAGCATTTCACCCCTGATCCACACTCACAATGCAATATCACTGATTTGTATAAGCCAGTACAGGTGTCCTCTACTTACAGCCTTTTGCTTAGTGACTGTTACAACAACACTGAAAAAAAAAACGACTTATGACCGTTTTTCAATCTTACGACCATTGCAGCGTTTTCATGGTCACATGATCAAACTTCAGATGCTTGGCAACTGGCATGGATTTATGGCTGTTGTAATATCCAAGGGTCAGGTACTCCCCTTTTACGACCTTCGGACAAGCGAAGGGACGCCAGATTCACTTAACAGCTGTGTTAGTAACTTAGCAATTGCCGTGATTCACTTAACAACGATGACAAGAAAGCTTGTAACATGGGGCAAAAATCCCTTTATAACTGTCTTGCTTAGCAACAGAAAATTTGGGCTCGGTTGTGGTTGTAAGTTGAGGACTGCCTGTGTGATGACCTGGGGCAAAGCACGGAGGCAACACAGCCAGCTGATAGTTCGACTCCCCTTTATTGCTCCAACTTTTCCCCCAAACGCTTCCACGTTTACGGCAAGTCCCAGAACAAAGTGCTCACATCTCCAGCAGCCTCTGACTGCAAGTAGTCCAGCAAAATGCTTTTAGCACAACGGCTTCAAGGCAAGAAGTCCAGCAGGGCAAAGGAACAAGTCAAGGAGTCCAACGGAGCAAAGGAATGAGTCAAGGAGTCCCACAAAGCAAAGGAACAAAGCAATTATAAAGCAAGAAGTCGAGCAACGTTGGCAACGGCACACAAAGCTCCACGAATTCAGTGCTTGTTCCCGACAAGTGCCTCTCCCCAAAGTGTCTCCTTAAATCTCAGTCCTCAGGTGTGCCCTGTGAAGAGGGGCGGGACGCTCTCCTCCTGAGTCATCAGGTAGGCCTGTGCTGCTCTCACCTCCTCTCCACTCTCCGTGCTCGGGGATCAGGAGTGGGTAGTCCTTGCTCATCGCCTGAGTTCTGTCTCTCATGTTCACTGCTTAGCCCTTCTTCCCTGTTGGCAAGCTGTCTCAGGCCCAAAGGACCAGGGGCTACCTCGTCCTGCTCCTCCCTGCATTCCTCCGGAGCCAAAGAGGCCACCCCCTCAACCTCATTGGCCCCAGCTCTGGCTCGTCTTCCTCCTCGGACTCAGGCTCTGATGGGGCTATGACAGGCTGTATTGCAGTTTTTAAAAAATAGCCAATACTTTAGACCAAGGGTCTCCAACCTTGGCAACTTTAAGCCTGGAGGACTTCAACTCCCAGAATCCTTCAGGCAGCTGGCTGGGGGATTCTGGGAGTTGAAGTCCTCCAGGCTTAAATTTTCCAAGGTTGGAGACCCCTGCTTAAGACTACAGCTGAATTCACGCGTAGAAAAGGACTTTGAAAAACTCAGGAGTGATGATAATAAAAGGGTGTGTATCCATCTCTCTGTCTATAAACTTAAATGGGTCTGCTAAATTCTAAAGCTGATTTTTGAAAATTTGCACCACGTAAGATCTGGGAGATATTGGAACAAAGAAACTTCCTTGCCCTATTGCAGTCTTGAATCAGATCTCTCCTCCAAAGTAGTCATTAACATTGGGATGAAGTCCTTACCGGTGCCAACAATGGATCATCCAGGAAAGCAGATGCCAAGTTCAGAAAAAGCTTTTTTTTTTTTTTTTTTTTTTGAGGATTGCGGCTCAAGAATAAAGAATATAATTTCTCTCTATGGGGGCTCAGCTCCTTTTTAATTATCAGTCACCCGCCCACTCTACCATTCGGCTTGGATGTTGTGCATTTATCATCATAATGTTTGGCATGAAATCTTAGAGAACTGCCGCCAGCTCAGACTAGACTACCTGGCTTATAGCCTGGCTTATCGTACGTAGATGAGGATTGTGTGGCACTTCCCATAGGATTCCAAAAAAACCTGTTAGGGTGTTAGAGCTCTGGTAGCGCAGCAGACTAAAGCACTCTTATTAACATCAGCTGCCTGCAATTACTGCAAGTTCAAATCTCTCCAAGGCTCAAGGTTGACTCAGCCTTCCATCCTTTCTAAGGTAGGTAAAATGAGGACCCAGATTGTGGGGGCAATAAGCTGACTTTGTATAAAATATACAAAAGTATGAAGGCTATTGCTTAATGCACTGTAAGCAGCCCTGAGTCTTTGGAGAAGGGCGGCATATAAATCAAATTTTTTAAAAAAGGGTCCACCAGCAGCCTGAGGAGCTGGCAGTGGAGTCGGACAGTGAGGAGGCTGAGGAAGAACATGGGCCAGTCCTGGAGGCTGGGGAAGGCCCTGATAAGGGCTCTGCATCGGGGGCAGAGATGGGGCCAGGGCCATCTGGGAGTGATGTGCGGACTCCGGAGCCTCCAGAGGCTGACAGCAGAGAGGCAGAGGAACAGGAGGAGCCTGTTCCTAGTGCACACATGAGAAGAGGTGCCAGAAGGCAGGAGCAGATAAAGCAGAGAGGACGACTCGGGAGTAAGGCCAAGAGATGATTGGCCCCTCACATAAGGCTTAAAAGACCAGCAACGGCTCTTGGGCTCTTTGTCGGAAAACAACATTGATAGATTTGTTTCTTGTCTTGCTACATTTATTTCTTGTCGGCGTCTTCTGCTTCTGAACTTTTGCCAAGAGAAGCCTTTGGCAGGTTGCCTAATTAGACCAAGGTTGGTGATTAGACTGAAGAATTTGTGTTATGAAGAATTTGTTTTGATTTAGTTTGGACTACGCTGAGAATGAGTTAATTCTCAGCTGTACTAATAAAGTCTGTTTGTTTAGAAGTTATTGCGTCTGATAATACCTACTTGGGCCTTTGTCACAACATAGGGTTGTGTGGAAGCATACATAGGGCACGCATGTTCAATTTCCTTTAATTGCTTTCCCTCTCCAAAATCATGAAGTGCTATAGCAGACATCCATATGATTCTGTAAAAGACATGGTTGCTTTAAGGAGTTTGGTGTTATGTAAGTAATCCCTGCACTCAAAGTACATTTTGACTATGAATCCAAAGCAATGTACAGCCCTAATGCAGATCCAAAGGTTCCTAGACTCTTCTTTTCCCCCAAAGTTGAAAAGCTGCCATGCACAAACGACCAGACCCAGGCCTCTAGAGTGCAGACTAACTACTTGCTTGTTTTCTGCCTACAATACAGGAATCTCCCCAGACTGCTTCCCTTCCCTTGAGAATAGGTAGATAAGGTTCCACGAACCTTAAGGGAAGGGTTTTTTTTTCAATCCTAGGTCTCTTGTGGCTGTGTAATGATTCAAGGCTAATTCCCCACTAGATTCCTTCTCCCTGTTTAGCTGGTCATTTCCCAACAAAAGCACTCTTTATTCATAGGTTCCCCTCGCACATATGTAAAGGTTCCCTTCGCACATATGTGCTAGTCATTCCCAACTCTAGGGGGCGGTGCTCATCTCTGTTTCAAAGCCGAAGAGCCAGCGCTGTCCGAAGACGTCTCCGTGGTCATGTGGCCGGAATGACTAAACACCAAAGGCACACGGAACGCTGTTACCTTCCCACCAAAGGTGGTCCCTATTTTTCTACTTGCATTTTTTACCTGCTTTCGAACTGCTAGGTTGGCAGAAGCTGGGACAAGTAACAGGAGCTCACCCCGTTACGCGGCGCTAGGGATTCGAACTGCTGAACTGCCGACCTTTCGATCGACAAACTCAGCGTCTTAGCCGCTGAGCCACCGCGTCCCTCTTTATTCATAGTTCATTTATTTGTGACCTAGGTTGGCCATATATCCACTAATTCCAGTAACTGTGGTGTAATGCTTACTGTAAACCAATAAGAGTTAAGACATAGGGAAATGCTTGCTTGGCTTCATCTGAAGCCCAACTTAATTCAACATCCAGCATTTGTTTTTTGTGCAGGGCTATCTTTTAAAAAGCCGCTTTTAAAATTTCAGATCTGTCCATTCAAATACTATTGAATAGAGGCTCCATTAACAGAGGGATAGAATCAAGATCATGTGAAGTATTAGTACCACTTTGCAAAGCCTTAGCTCAGCCAGACTTGGAATGCTGCATCCAGTTTTGGTGACCACAATATAAAAAAGATGTTGAGACTCTGGAAAGAGTGCAGAGAAGAGCAATGACTGTTATGGGGCTGGAGGCTAAAACATATGAATAACGGTTGCAGGAACTGCGCATGGCTAGTCTAGTGAAAAGAAGGACTAGGGGAGACATGATAGCAGTATTCCAGTATCTCAGGGGCTGCCAGAAAGAAGAGGGAGTCAGACTATTCTCCAAAGCCCCTGAGGGCAGGACAAGAAGCAGTGGGTGGAAACTAATCAAGGAGAGAAGCAACCTAGAACTAAGGAGAAATTTCCTGACAGTGAGAACAATTAACCAGTGGAACAACCTGCCTCCAGAAGTTGTGAATGCTCCACACTGGAAGTTTTTAAGATGATATTGGACAACCATTTTGTCTGAAATGGTATAGTAAACCTTTTCGGCATGGAGTGAGCACTTCGCGTGTACACACTCGTCAAGGCTGCGATCAGGAAGAAAAGGTGCCCAGGGGGTATGCGCGCACCGGATAAGGTACTTTCGGTTACCAGCACGCACATGCGTGCCGGCAAGCAAGTCTTCCAGTTTCTGCCGTGCATGCTCATGTGCTGATCAGCTGACTGGTGCGCATGCTCACACCAGAAAACGGAAGACCAGCTTTTCCGGTTTCCGGCACTGCCACACACACAAAGGCCAGCTGATTGTCGTGTATGCATGCACCAGTGGTGGGTTCCTCCCGGTTCCGCCGAGCCGGTAGCGGTGATGATATGACGTCACTGAACTGGTTCTCTTAGTTCGGGAGCTGGGCCCTCCTGCCCTCCCCGCTCCCCCCCGCGTTATTCTTACCTTTTATTTGGCCCCACCCCCAATCTATTGCTGCCTCCTGAGTCCCAGCTGATTGGCTAGAAGGAAAAAAACTGTTTAAACTTTTGCTGTGGGGCTTTAAAGGGCCGCCCTACAGCTGATCAGTGTTAAAAGGCAGTGTGGTGGTAGACTGGTGCCTCCAAAAACAAATGAGTAGACGGGTGCCTCCAAAAACAAATGAGTAGACGGGTGCCTCCAAAAATAAATGGGTAGACCAGTGCCTCCAAAACCAAATGAGTAGACCGGTGCCTCCAAAAACAAATGGGTAGACTGGTGCCTCCAAAAACAAATGAGTAGACCGGTGCCTGCAAAAATAAATGGGTACACCAGTGCCTCCAAAAATAAATGAGTAGACCGGTGCCTCCAAAAACAAATGGGTAGACTGGTGCCTCCAAAAACAAATGAGTAGACCGGTGCCTGCAAAAATAAATGGGTACACCAGTGCCTCCCAAAAAAAATGAGTAGATGGGTGCCTCCAAAAACAAATGAGTAGACGGGTGCCTCCAAAAACAAATGAGTAGACCGGTGCCTGCAAAAATAAATGGGTAGACCAGTGCCTCCAAAAACAAATGAGTAGATGGGTGCCTCCAAAAACAAATGAGTAGACTGGTGCCTGCAAAAATAAATGGGTAGACCAGTGCCTCCAAAAACAAATGAGTAGACCACTGCCTCCAAAAACAAATGAGTAGACTGGTAATCCTAAAGAATTGTCACGTGACCATCAAGCCACGCCCACAGAACCGGTAGTAAAAAAATTTAGAACCCACCCCTGCATCACGGGTATAGACTCTCCTCTTCATGCAGGAGGTTGGACTAGATGGCCTCCAAGGTCTTTTTCGAACTGTATTATTCTATACACATCCTGCACTTTTGGGGGGGGGGGAATGCCATTCAATAATAAATGATGAGGAACGATCAGAGTCAGAAACACTTGATCTATTTCAACTCTCCGGAGGACTAGCCTTGACCCCAGCCAGCCCTTCCAGCAACGTCCATTAAGACTGCCATTAAATATCTCCCTTTAAATTAAGACTTCCCTGTTAGCAGCACAATGTTGTTAATAGTTTTTCCATACGAGTTTTCCCCACACTAAACGTATTTTACTTTCTGTATGTATTTAAGGGCCATTTAGCACAGAAGCAGGGGGTGGGGAAGAAACCACAGGCTTTAAAACTTCTTAAATGGTTTTATTGGAAAAGGACACATTCTTGAAACGGAGCATTAATGAGAATTCTGGGTAGAAAGTCCTATGACTGTAAATCAATGCGAGAGCCGGAGATTTGAAGGAAGGATTAAATGTCCATTAACTGGTGACATCACCAAAGAGTAAAAGCTGATGCAGCTGAGAAATGTAGCCCAAATAAAGAATTGATGAATCCAATTGGGCCTCTTGGGGAGCTGAGCAGAACATGGGAAAGTGGCCTTCGTGATTAAAAAGAAATGCGACGGCAGTAAATTATGCATATGAATGAAAGCTGTGAAATCATGTTAGCTGGAGAAATCTCTCTGGTTTCCCAGCTCCGGCAGCCCCAGTTTTTGCTCGTGCAATCCAAAGAACATTTTCTTTTTTATATATTTTTAAAACGAATGTCCTACTGCAAATCCTGGATCAAAAAGGCATCAAAAGGCTGTGAGGTTCAACTGCTTGGTTATTTTTAATTTTTTTTTTGCTGGCTGTTAGAAGAGTTGCCTCCAATCCTGGTGTGGATGTAGGAGATGACCAAGCTGAGCCCGAGGGAGAGGTCAAACGGATCATAAATCTCGAGTCTCTTCGAGCCCACAAGTGCGCTAAATCCAGCCCACTTTGAATTCCTGTGACTTGCTATATACCGACAATTTGCTTGGATCTGTTAGTAGCTCAGATTCTTGTGGAGAGCTCAAGCTTACGATAAATCTTTATATGCATTTGAACTGCCTGGATCTCCTGATTTCCCTGGCGCTTAACGGTGAGTAGCGACATAGAAACATAGAAAACTGACAGTAAAAAAAAAATCCAGTGGTTCATCAAATCTGTCCTTTGAGTTTGTTTGCTTGCATGTTTTCTTTCTTGTATTTTATTTTATTCTATTTTATTATTTTATTTTATTGTATTATTGTATTATTATTTCATTTCATTTCATTATTTCATTTCATTTCATTATTTCCATTTCATTTTTATTTATTTCATCATCGTCATCATTTTAGCCCTTGTCTATTCACTGCAGGATGAATAGTTTGCACAGGTCGCCTTCAGGAAGTGAGGGGAGCCGAATGTCAACTCGCAAAGCATCCCTGTCCTGTTCTCGAGTTGCCATAGGCAAGGGGAATGGGAAAACGGCAAAGCAGCACGGCAGCTAAAAACAAAAGCACATTCCAGACATGTATCACTCAAGGCTGTCTCTAGGGTTACCCACAGCGGCCAGAGGGGAGTGATCTCTACAAGCCGTGAAATTGCTCCGTTGGTGAATATGACTGATGACACACCCTGGGGGGAGGGGGGAAACAGGGTCAAGATTGGCTCATAAATTACGTGGGTTCAGAGTTGGCTTCTATTGGAATGTGCTGACATAAAGTTCCTAATAAATGACTAGCATTCTTTTGAAGCTTGGCTCGAGGCTCATGATTTAATTAGGGCATCCGTCTTCCCACTGTTTCCAACCAATAAGGTCCTGAACTTTCTTTTGCCAATTGGGCCTGCAATATTTACTGATGTTGTTGATCCATCTTGTTTCAGGTCTCTTTCATGGGTTATTTATTATTTTCAATTATTAGTTTTCTTTCATTTTTTTTCTTTATTTTTATTTTTTTTTCTCCCCGGTTGAGACAACTTTCTATTTCATTCCCCTTCTCTACCTCCCCTCTCTGCTCATCTTGTCCTTGGTCCCTAATTAGTCCTATGGGAAACATTCATTGGCTCAGCATATTCAATATTTTTAGATTTCCTTCAATCTGCCTTGTCATCCAAGTCGTCCCATAATAGCATTATCCCAGAAAGTCCATTCCGATATGGAGTCTTCCCTTTGGTTCTTCTCCCATAGCATATAGCTGGATCCCACTATCAAAGTCATTTGAGCCATGGTGGCGCAGTGGTTCAGAGTGCAGTTCTGCAGGCTACTTCTGCTGATCACCAGCTGCCAGCAGTTTGGCAGATCGAATCTCACCAGGCTCAAGGTTGACTCAGCCTTCTCAGTTTTGCGTGGGCCTCTGCTGCTTGCTGCAAGGAGGTAAATTGCTGGGAGCAGATTTTTTTTTTCTTGTGCTAATCAAGCTATGCTGAAAACGAAAATGAAAGTAAAGCAGGCTGTTTGCTGCAATGAGGCAAAATTGCTGGGAGGCAGAGCCAAATTTCTTTTTCTTGTTTTCCTCACCAAAAAAGGTAGGTGCGTTTTATAGTCCGGAGCGTCTTATACTCTGAAAAGTACGGTAAGTCTAAGCGCTATTGCTGTTTACAAACCGACCATTCCAAAACAATGACCCTGCAGAGAGACAATCTGCTATCCTGTTATTAACTATGATTATTTTCGAGAGGAACCCCTCAGATAGCTCAAAAGACGTATAAGCAAAAAAGAAAAGAAAATCACCAGCTATTTGAAGAACAACAAGTACCAACTGACTGATCATCATGTGAATGCCAATGATTTAATAGTGGCAAAAAAAAATTAACATAGAAATTATCATTGAGTTGATATATTACAATTGGCCACAAAAATTAGGATTACCTTTTTGAAGAAAGACAAGAAGACCAAGGAGCCTTGGTAGTACAGTGGTTTAAAGCACCCTGTTATTAACACAGCTGCCTGCAATTACTGCAGGTTCGAATCTCTCCAAGGCTCAAGGTTGACTCAGCCTTCCATCCTTTCTAAGGTAGGTGAAATGAGGACCCAGTTTGTGGGGGCAATAAGCTGACTTTGTATAAATATACAAAAAGTATGAAGGCTATTGCTTAACGCATTGTAAGCCGCCCTGAGTCTCCAGAGAAGGGCGGCATATAAATCAAACAAAAAAAAAAAAGCCAAAAAATGGACATGGGGGGTGGGGGGAGGAGAAGGATGAGTTGCTGAAGCCTTAGAACTGAAGAGTTTTTGATAACTTTTTTTATAGCACAAATCTTGGGTGTACATGTGATGTCTATAAATATCTAGTGACAGGAAAGGATCATTGTTAAAATATTGATGTTTGGAGTTGAATGCAAGGTGGTTAATGAATGCATTGGAAAAAAAAGCACAGGAAATTGAAGAGCCTCAAGTAGAAAGAAAGAAAGAAAGAAAGAAAGAAAGAAAGAAAGAAAGAAAGAAAGATGATAGATAAATGATAGACAGACATACAGACACATGATAGATAACGATAGATACTGTAGATACATATATAGTTAGATAAACTAGATAGATAGATATAGATAGATGATAGATAGATAGATAACCGTAGATAGATAGATAGATAGATAGATTGATAGATTGATAGATAGATGTAGATATAGATGTTATATAGATAGATAATCGTATATAGATAGATAGATAGATAGATAGATAGATAGATAGATATAGATAATAGATAGATAGATAGATAGATAGATAGATAGATAGATAGACGGACGGACGGACGGACGGACGGATGATAGATAGATGATAGCTAGATAATAGATAGATGATAGACAGACAGACAGACAGATAGATGGATGGATAGATAAGGATAGATAGACAGATAGACATAGAGACATAGATATAGATATAGATGATATAGACATACATAGACCTAAACATAGATAAGTCTTAGATGCTGGTATCAAAAGCAAATGCCAACCAGACAATACATACAGTCCTCAACTAAATGAACTGTTGTAACTTGAGGATTTCCTGTGTGCGATCAATAAAATTAAGAACGTGCACGGTGATAAAATGGATAGCTACTGATATGTTTCTTTCTGTAGAGCAACTTGTTCGTGCATGTTCATGAAAGTAAGAGAAAGGAGAAAGATGCCATAAATTTGAATCCAAAGTGAAATGTCGTCGAAAGAGACACGCAGAAATTTGAAAACGTGGTCGAAGGAGTTTTTTCGTGCTTTTGCTAAGAGGATGACTTGGTGATGGTGTGACTCGATGAGCTTTTTGTATAAATGCTATAGTTCCGAAAGAGTAAATTTTCAGGCTTCTGTTACAATCGCTATGCGTTCTCTTAGGGGGGGAAAAATCTTGCCATTCACAATATGGCTGTGTGTATGTACAATTCTTAACACCCACCATTTGGAACCGTATAGCAGTGTTACGATGTATTAATGTTAGTTGAATAAAACATGTAGTTCTTCCCAATATATTCGGATCAACAACACTACAACAGCCTGTAGTTCGTACCCAGATTTACAAATACGAGCGCCGACTTTGAACAAAGAGAGAGAATGAATCTTCTCCCGAGCCATGTGGTAGACCAGATTGTTCCTTCCTTCTTGCCAACGTTATACAAAGAAGCGGGGGGGAGAGGGATAATTGATAATTAACAATCCCAGCAGCTTCATTTCTTGTCCTCCTCCATGAGCATCTGAAGGTAGTAACACACGTTCAGGTTTATTAGGAGAAAAACTCATCCGAAGGGACAATTTCTCCACCGAAGATAGAGCTCTGCTACTCTATAACAAGTACCAGAAATCATGTATAAGCCTGCTTCTGTGTGCTAGGACTCGGTGTGGTGTAGTAACTGGGAGACCATGAGTTCTACATTACTCCCATCTTGGGTGGGAAGCCAACTGGGTGATCTTGGGCCAGTCCCTCTCTTTCGGCCCTAGGAAGAAGTAGGCACTTCAAAAATCTCGCCAAGAAAGTGGCAGGGACTAAATGAGGCAATCACCAGAGAGAGAGAAAGAGAGAGGGGGGGAGGGAGGGAGGGAGGGAGGGACGGAGGGAGAGGGAGACACACACACAAACATGCAGAGTGAGAGAGAAACAAAGAGAAAGAAAAAGAAAGGGAGAGAACAGAATGAAAAGAAGAGAAATAGAAAGATAAAAAGAGAAACAGAGAAACAGAAACAGAGAGGAAGAGAAAAGAAAAAAGAGAGAAATAGAAAAAGAGAAAGAAAGATACAGAGAGAGAAAAGAGGGAGAGACAGAAAGAAAGAGAAAAGGAGAGAGAGAAACACAGAGAAAGAAAAGGGAGAGAACAGAGTGAAAAAGAAAGGGAAAGATAAAAAGAGAAAGAAACAGAGGAAGAGAAAAGAAAAAAGAGAGAAATAGAGAAAAATGCAGAGAGAGAAACAGAAAGAGAAAGGGAGTAAGGGAGAGGAGAGAGACAGAATGAAACAGAGAAATAGAAAGAAAAAGAGAAAAAGAGAGAAAGAGAAAAGGAAAGAGAAACAAACAGAGAAAGAAAAGGGGAAAAAGAAAAAAAGGAAAGGAAAAAGAAAGAGAAAAGACAGAGAGAAAAGAGAGAGCAAGAAAAGGGAAAAGAAATAGAGAAAGAGAAACAGAAACAGAAATAGAAATAAAAAGGGAGAGCAAGAAGAGAGAGAGAGAATCAGAGTGAAACAGAGAAAGAGAAAAAGAGAAAGAGGAAAAAAGAAGAGAGAAAAAAAGGAAATAGAAAAATAGAAAAAGAAACACAAAAACAGAAAGGGGGAGGGAGAGAGAGAGGGAGACACACACACACACACACAGAGAGAGAAACAAAGAGAAAGAAAAATAAAGAAAAATAAAGGGAGAGAACAGTGAAAAAGAGAGAAAGAGAAAGATAAAAAGAGAAGAGAAACAGAGAGTAAGAGAAAAGAAAAAAGATAAAAAGAGAAAGATACAGAGAGAGAGAGAGAGAAAGAGAAGAGGGAGAGACAGAAAGAAAGAAAAGGAGAGAGAGAAACACAGAGAAAGAAAAGGAAGGGAGAGAACAGAATGAAAAAGAGAAAGGGAAAGATAAAAAGAGAAAGAAACAGGAAGAGAAAAGAAAAAAGAGAAATAGAAAAAGAGAAAGAAACAGAAACAGAAAGAGAAAGGGAGTAAGGGAGAGAAAGAGAAAGACACACAGAGTGAAAAAGAGAAATAAAAAGAAAAAGAAAGAGAGAGAAAAGGAAAGAGAGAAAAGGAAAGAGAAAGAGAGAAACAGAGAAAGAAAAGGGGAGAGAACGGAAAGGAAAAAGAAAGAAAAAGAAAAAGAGAAACAGAGACAGAGAGAGAAGAGAGAGCAAGAAAAGGGAAAAAAGAAATAGAAAAAGAGAAAGGGAGAGGGAGAGCAAGAAGAGAGAGAGAAACAGAGTGAAACAGAAAAAAAGAGAAAGAGAAAGAGAGAAAAAGAAGAGAGAAAAAAAGGAAATAGAAAAATAGAAAAAGAAACACAGAAACAGAAAGGGGGAGGGAGAGGGAGGGAGGGAGGGAGGGAGGGAGGGAGGGAGGGAGGGAGAGAGAGAGAGAGAGAGAGAGAGAGAGAGAGAGAGAGAGAGAGAGAGAGAGAGAGACTTTTGATAAAAACACTGCCTCTGTTTTTTCCAGGAAGTTTTGTAAGTCATTTAATCAAACCTACAACCCACATGCACCAGATGAACGATTTTCTGTTCTCCATACTCCAGCCACCTGTTCAAGTAATAAATAATGCTGGGTGCCTTTGACAGACAGACATTCTATAATCTGTACCACCAGATCCAGTGAGGAATTAAGCGTGCTGTTAAACCTTTGAATATTTTTTTTTTAAATGTAAAGCCTTTTAAAATGGGGATTGTTATTCTGAGTTGCCAAATATTAGTCCTTCAGCGTTAAGATAACACAGACTTAGCGATTTCAGTTCAGTATCAATACGAACGGTTCATAGCAGCCAAAAAAGTACATTTCCTTCCTTCCTTCCTTCCTCCCTCCCACCCACCCTCCCTCTCTCTCTCTCTCTCTCTCTCTCTCTCTCTCTCTCTCTCTCTCTCTCTTTCTTTCTTTTTTAAGCAAGGAGTGGTATCAACAACTTTAACCCCAGGAATTTCAAGAGTTTTGTGTACTTCTGCATTGAATGACATTCTTTGTCTTTTTTTTTTTTTTGGATTTTTTAAAAAACTTAGTACATAGAGACATAAAAACAAACACTGAACACTTTATCAAGAAAAATAAACAAAGGAAACAAAGGAAAGGCAAAAGGGAAATAATCCTTCATGTTAAGATAAGGGCATGTCTACACACACAGAGAGAGACATACAACACCTATGAACAGATATATGATCTTAAGCAGAAATACCAACACTTTATATAACCATTTTCAGTACTTTTATTCAGAATGACTTACACAGAGATCATTAGAAAAGCATAGTTCATTCAGCTAATGAATGAAATCCAGATCAGAAAATAACACCTTTCATGGTGTTTATTGATTTGGTTTGTAGCCTACAATCCCTCTTCCTTTCCAATCCAACACACACATACACACACACACACACACACACACACACACACACAACTCCCTCGGATTAATTGGATAAGGAGACCCAAAGTCATCCAGAATGCTTCGGGGGGGGGGAGGGGGTTTCCTACTTACCTTTACTACCGGTTCGCAGTGGGGCCGCACACATGTGCAGAAGCGTTTTGATGATGTCAAGGTCGGTGGGTGGAGCCTCCCACTGGTTTTACTACCAGTTCTATAGAACCGGTGCGAACCGGGGGCAACCCACCACTGGAATGCTTCAATAACAGGTAGTCCTCGACTTACAACACAGTTCATCAAGTGACTGTTTGAAGCTACAACGGCACTGAACAAAGTGACTGACGACTGTTTTTCACACTTATGACCGTTGCAGCATCTTCGAGGTCACGTGATCAAAATTCGGGGGCTTGGCAACTGACTCATATTGATGATGGTCACAGGCAGTGGTGAAATCCTCAACTAGTTGCCATCGGTTCGCTGCCTGCACATTGCTTCCGGTGCACGCCAGATGCATGCTGCATGCGCATGCACATGTGCAGTGCACACCAAACACACATTGAGTGCACGCATGCACAGTGTGCACCTAACGCACGCTTTGGGTGGAAAGCCGTTTGAAGGAAAGCAGGATTTCCTGCTTTCTAGCGAATATAA
Organism: Pantherophis guttatus; assembly: GCF_059756535.1. Taxonomy (NCBI): domain Eukaryota; kingdom Metazoa; phylum Chordata; class Lepidosauria; order Squamata; family Colubridae; genus Pantherophis; species Pantherophis guttatus. Next base: position 11,693,560 of record NC_142074.1, on the reverse strand, counting down.
ATCACACGGCACAGCTGATCATCGGAAATACCGCTTCGGGCGAACTGGTAGCTTTTACTATTACCGGTTCTTCTGAACCGGTGCGAACTGGTAGCATTTCACCCCTGGTTACAGGATCCGCTTCTGTGACCTTCTGAGCAAAGCAAAGTCAACGGGGAAACCAGATTCCCTTAACAACTAATTTTTTTTTAAAATTTGATTTATATGCCGCCCTTCTCCGGAGACTCAGGGCGGCTTACAATGCGTTAAGCAATAGCCTTCATACTTTTGTATATTTATACAAAGTCAGCTTATTGCCCCCACAAACTGGGTCCTCATTTCACCTACCTTAGAAAGGATGGAAGGCTGAGTCAACCTTGAGCCTTGGAGAGATTCGAACCAGCAGTAAATTGCAGGCAGCTGTGTTAATAACAGGGTGCTTAGACCACTGTACCATCAAGGCTCTTAACAACTTAATTTAACAACTGCAGTGACTCACTTAACAACGGTGTCAAGAAAGGTCATTAAATGCGACAAAACTCACTTAACAGCTGCCTCACTTTGCAACAGAAATGTGTTGCTCAATTGTGGTTATAGCTTGAGAGCTACCTGTATTGGAGATCTGATTTGAATGAAGAGCTCTGTTCTCGGAGTACCTTAAATACTACAGCCTACTCATTCTCGTTTTTAAATAATCTTGGTTGTTTTTAGGCAGAGCAATTTTCTACACTTTAAATGCCACTAATTGGTGAAAGATACATTTAAATTTCCCCGTGCTTTACGATGACAACTCTAGCAACAAGCAACAGGAATCGACTCAGCTCCCCCTAGGCGGCAAAAACTGATCTGCCTCAATTGGTTAAAACTCGTATAAGTTTTATAACTTGTGTAAGTTATATCTGTGGGAGCCAGAAGGCACACATGGACACACAATCTGTATTCTGGCCAACGGATATAATTTATAGTTTATTACAGATATTGTAACAAATGAATTTTATTTAAGCGTTGGGATCTTCATAATAATTATTATTGTGCAGGGAGGACATGAAAAGGCAGTGAGCAAAGAACTCTTCCTGTTAAGATTGCATTTGCCAGCACAGATTTGCCCTGTGGGAAGAAGAGAGGAGAGGATTCGGAATAGGGCTGGAAGGGACCTCGGAGGTCTTCTAGTCCAACCCCCTGCTCAAGGCAGGAGACCTTTTAGTACATTCCGGGTCCAATGGTTGTCCAAGACTATTTTTGAAGCCCTCGAGCAATGGAGCATCCATGATTCCAGGCTATTCCATTGCTCTCAGAAAATTTCTCCTTACTTCTAGATTGGATGTGCCTTTAACAAGCTTCCACCCATTCCTTCTTGTCCTGCCCTCTGGTACTTTGGAGCAGGGGTCTCCAACCTTGGCAACTTTAAGCTTGGGGGACTTCAACTCCCAGCAAAGCTAGCTGGGGAATTCTGGGAGTTGAAGTCCTCCAAGTTTAAAGTTGCCAAGGTTGGAGACTCCTGCTTTGGAGAACAAGTCAATCCATTTTTCTCTGTGATAGCTTCTCAAGTACTAAAGGTAAAGGTTCCCCTTGCACATATGTGCTAGTCATTCCCGACTCTAAAGGGCGGTGCTCATCTCTGTTTCTAAGCCGAAGGGCCAGCGCTGTCCGAAGACGTCTCCGTGGTCATGTGGCTGGCATGACTAAATGCCAAAGGCGCACAGAACGCTGGTCCCTTCCCACCAAAGGTGGTCCCTATTTTTCTACTTGCATTTTTTACATGCTTTCGAATTGCTAGGTTGGCAGAAGCCGGGACAAGTCATGGGAGCTCACCCCATTACACGGCACTAGGGATTCGAACCGCTGAACTGCCGACCTTTCGATCGACACGCTCAGCGTCTTAGCCATTGAGCCACCGCGTCCCTGCTTTTCTAAAATAATTCTAGATAGTGGAATACATTGGCAGTTACATTTTGCTAGAGAAGGGCTGAACTTGCACATGCCAATGAGCCTGAATGTGGATTTTTTTTGGGTCATTTTAATATAGGATGGAACCTTGGCTGGGATGATTTATAAACCAGAGGTTATGAGTTTGCCTGTCATGAGAACACACATATGTAAAATGCTCTGAGCTATTGGAAATGCTACAGAACAGATCTGCAAGGTTTAAAACAACAACAACAACAACTAACCACCTATATCGGAAGCATCCGTTTCTTTTCCACATTTCCTAACATAAGTTGCTTCCTCTATGATACCAACCAGCCTGTGATAAGAATTAAGGCAATCCATCCCATTCAAATGCTGCTGGTAGCTAATACTTCAAATTTGTATCACAATTTCATTCTGATGATAGATTGCCCTAAAAATGAAGAGCTGAACAAAAAGGAAGTGTGTGTACAGTTTTGAGCCATGTCATTGTTGTTTTCCCTGGGGACGGGGGAAATATTATTTTGCTGATATAAACAGGTCTTGGGTTTGGTTTTAAAGGGGGAGGGGGGCAGCAGGGACAAGGAGAGGCTAGCTGCATTAGGACATACACTGCCCTTTGCAGAGGCTTTAAGGGTCAAGAGAGGTGAAGTGGTTTGAATGTTTTCACTGTTTTTATTGTTTTATTATTTTTTTAAAAAAAGTTTTTGATTGTAATATCTTTCTGAATAGTAAGCTTCCCAAAAGTCATGTATCAAGATAAGCAGCCCATAGAAATGGAAGACACAAATGGAAAGGAAAGAAGGGAAGGACAGGGAATGACAGGAAAGGGAAGGGAAGGGGAGGGCAGGACAAGAAAGGATAAGGAAGGACAGGAAAGGGAAGGGGAGGGGAGGACAAGGAAGGAAGGAAGTTAATTTAAATAAGGATCTCAGAAGGGGAAGGGGGGAAGAAAGGAAGTTAATTTAAAGAAGGATCTTAGAAGGGGAAGGGGGAAGGAAGGAAGGAAGGAAGGAAGGAAGGGAGGGAGGGAGGAAGGAAGGAAGGAAGGAAAGAAATTAATTTAAATAAGGATCTCAGAAGGGGAAGGAAGGAAGGAGGTGAATTTAAATAAAGCTCTCAGAAGGTTAAAGAAGGAAGGAAGGAAATTAATTTAAATAAGGACCTCAGAAGAGGAAGGAAGGAAGGAAGGAAAGAAAGAAAGAAGGAAGGCTGCAGATGAGGCGGAGGAGGAGGGGGGGCAGTTTCCGACGCCTGCTCTCCCCTGCCCGATCTGCCCTCTGCCGTTCCTCCTCTTCTCCATCCCGTCCCCGCAATCCTGGCACCGCGCTCAACTCCCTTCGCGGGATCAAAGGGAGGCAGGCGGGGAACGCCCGGCCCGTCGGGCACCTCTTCTCCGCTGGCTCCAAGGGCACCGGCAGGCAGAGCCCTCCCTCCTCCCCCCTCCGCTCCCCCCTCGGCCGGCCGGGCGGCTTTGGCTGCTTTCGCAAGTCCTTGGCACGCTGGTGCCCTGCCAACCCCGGTCTCTCCCCACCCCGCCCCCCCACCCCGCCGCCTGGCGCCTTTGGCTACCTGGGGCTCGGTCCTCCCCTTTGCCCGTCCCGGGGCTTTCTCCCCCACCTTCCCTCCACGCCCCCCCTCCCTCCCGCCCTCCTTTGTTCGGGGCTGCGCTCACGTCATCGCCACCGACGTCACCCCCCCTCTCCGGTGTCCACGCAACCGCTGACGTCACGACTCCCCGGAGTGGGGAGGGGGGAAGGAAAGAGCTGTGTGGGTCCTTCCCCCGGTTTTAACCCCTTCTTCGCCGCCGGGCAGAGAAAGAGACACACACAGAGAGAGAGAGAGGCAGAGAGAGAAAGAGAGGGAGGGAGGATTCTCCCCCTGGCTGCTGACGTCACGGGCGCCCCCTCCCCGCCTCCAGGCGTCGCCCGGGTCCGTCCCCCCTCCGCTTCCCACCCCCCCCATTCCCCGAGGCCGGCGCCGCGCAGAGCCGCCCCCGCTCGCCGGGTCGCCTCAGCCTCAGCAGCGCAGCCTCCCCGCCTTCCCCAGCCATGCGCTTCGGCGGAGCTGCCCCGGCGGCTGCTTGAACGGCGGCCGGCTCGCCTCTTGGGGTCCGAGGCGCCGTCCTTCCGTCCCCTCCGGCCGGGGAGGGTCGAGCATGAGCGTCCGCCCCGGCTCGGAGGAGGCAGCCGGGCACAAGGCAGGGCCCCCGCCGGCCCCGAGTGGCAGGAGGAGCGCGGCGGCGGCGGAGGCGGCGCCATGGTGCCCTTTGCGCCGCCCGAGGGCGCGGAGGAGCCGCCGCCTGAGCCCGACGCCGAGCCCTTCTGCCCTCCGCCTCCTCCTCCGCCGCCGCCGCCGCCGCCTCCGCCTCCTCCGCTGCCGCCGCCGACCGCCTCCATCCCCGAGATCGCCGCCGCCGCCGCCGGAGGAAGAGGAGGAGGAGGAGGAGGAGGCAGCACCGGCAGCAGCAGCAGCAGTCCGGGCGGCGAGGTGAGCGGCCCGGGAGGAGAAGTTTATTTTGGGGGGGTGGGGGGGGTGGGGGGGGCAGGTCTCCGGGCCCTTTTTGGGGGGGGAGGGAGGGAGGGTCCCAACCTGGCTCTCCTCCTCCTCCTCCTCCTCCTCCTCTGCCCCCTCGTGTGCTGGGCTGGGGGCTCTCCCTCCTTCTTCTTCTTTGGGTTGTTTTTTTTGGGGGGGGTCGCTATCCATTCAACCCCCCCCTCCGAACTTTTGCTGACTTATTCCCCGGACCCTCCCCCCAAATAAATAAATTAATACATGCCTGCATGCATACATACATACATGCATACATACATACATACATACATACATGAATGCATGCATACATGCATACATGCATATATACATACATGCATACATACATACATACATGAATGCATGCATACATACATATATACATACATACTGGCAACTTGAAAGCTTAGGGCATCTTTCGGAAACTTGACAGATACATGAATACATACATGAAAGTCCGGGATGGAAATTCTTTCCCCGTGACTCTTTCTTGAAAGCCCGCATCCTCCGCCCAAGGGATCCGGGTTGCTCCGATGCCCAGCCGGCGTCTCCTTCTTTCCCCCTTCCCTGACTATCTTGCTTGTCCCCGACGCTAGTCTGGATTGTTCCTCTGGAGGATCTGCGGCCCCATCATCCCCCACTCCGCTCTACTCCCCCAGCCAGGCCGTGGGAATTCTGGATACCCGTCCTGGGTTTAGCCCAGTCATTCATTCTCCGGGCTGCGAGTTGGAGAAGGTGCGGGGTCACGATGCCTCTCATCCCCAGCCAGGGGTTTGCTCTCGTTTTCTGACGGTTTTGACCTTCCGTCTGGATGTGAATTTCAAGGCAGGGGAGCGCCCGCTTGGTGAAGGGAGCCTGCCCTAATAAACACCCCCCCCATTAATTCTATGAGAACTGAACTTTAATTTTATTTTCCATTATGTAAAAACTACTTTCTAACAAGCCTCCACCGATACAATAATTTTTGTTTTAAAATTCCTCTTGTCCACCTTCTCTTTCCTTCCTCATTTTTGCCTTTTGGTCCTCTACTACTTGGGTCTCCAAGAACTTCTGTTTTCTTTTCTTTCTTTCTTTTTTCCCCTGTCGCTTCCCTTCGTTTTTTTTTTTTTAAGATCACGGGAGATTCCCTCCTTGGCAACTTTCAGTCTTGTGGACTTCAACTCCCAGAAATTCCCCAACCAACATGGTTGTAGTCCACAGGTCTGGCTACGTGGCTCGGTGGCTGAGCTTGTCGATCAGAAAGTTTGGCAGTTCGGCGGTTCGAATCCCTAGTATAGGTCTCCTTTGTGAGCAGGGGGTTGGACTAGATGATCTCCAAAGTCCCTTCCAACTGTGTTACTGTTCTATCCAGGTCTTAATGTTGCCAAGATTGGACATCCCCAGTTTAGATTCTTTCTGCTTGTCCTTTCCCTATCTTGACAGGTCCTACCTCCCAAATAATCCTAGTTTTGAACTATTACCAGATGCTTCTGGTTCACATTTTTTAAGGACCAGGGATAGCAGTGTTCCGATATTTGAGGGGCTGCCACAGAGAGGAGTGGGCGTCAACCTATTTTCCAAAACACCAGAAGGCCAGACCAGGAATAAGGAAGGGAAACTGGACCAAGGCGAGATTCAACTTAGAAATAAGGAGAAACTTCTTAACAGTGAGAACAGTGAACCAGTGGAACAGCTTGCCACCAGAACTTGTGGGTGCTTCATCACTGGAAGCTTTCAAGAAGAGACTAGACAGCCACTTGTTAAAAATGGGATAGGGTCTCCTGCTTGAACAAGGGGTTGGACTAGAAGACCTCGATGGTCCCTTCCAACTCTGTTATTCTATTCTATTCAATTTCTCCTGGAATTCTCCTCACCCTTAAATGAGGAGAAGGTCCCAGGTACGAAGGATGTATAAATCTTTCATTTTTTTTTTTTTAATCCAGTTCCCCTTCCCAGGAACTAAATGTAGAAATGGCTCTTCAGTTCCGAGGATAACTTTTAAGTTGCTTTTAAGTATCTTGTACTAGTCAAGAACCTAAAATCGAGGATGTTTCATACCTACATTCTCAGCCTGCAATACAGGTCATCCTTGATTTACAACCATTCGTTTAAGGACCATTCAAAGTTACAATGGCACTGAAGAAAGTGCCAGTTTTCACACTTACGACAGTTACAGTGTCATGGTCACGTTGAACAAAATTTGAGCGCTTGGCAACTGGCATGTATTGATGACAGTTGCATGTCCCGGGGTCATGAGATTACCATGTGTGACTTTCCCAGCTGGCTTCCGACAACAAAGTCAATGGAGGGAAGTCAGATTTGCTTAACAATGGTGGTGATTCATTTAACGACGGTGACTAAAAAGGTGGCAAAATGGGGTGGAACTTGCTTAACAACTGTCTTACTTAGCAGTGGAAATCTGGGCCTCGATTGTCAAGGACTACCTGCAAAGCTTATGATAGCGAGAACTGTTAAGAAAACTAGATTCTCTATGACTGTTGCTATTACTTTTATTTTTATTTTTTTGTGTAATGTAGTTTTTTCTTTTTTAGTGCTGTTCTTTAGTATTCGGTCTACTTTACTTCAAAAAATTGGGGGAGAGGTGAGGGAGAGAAAGAAAGAAAGAAGTCTATCCTCCTTTAGGGCATTAATATATGTTTAGCTTAGCCCTATCTGTACTTAGAAATCGTTAAGTTTTCATCACTACTTGTATACCAACAAACATCTTTGTATTCCAAAATTATTTCCGAAATATTTTAAAAGGCTTTGAACTCCAGTACCCTGAATGCTAAAAAGATTCTGAATGATGTCCTTCCTTAGTTGTTGACACCTTTGAAAAATTCTTTTGCTGTCTTTCTTTGTCCTTGAAATGTGCCCTTTAAATAGTCCAAAACACTTCCAAAATGTCATCCGTGTTTCTTTTTCATTCATCAGCCCTGCAGGATAATCTTAATATTTCATTTAAAAAAAGAGGAAGTAATCTGGATGTTGTCCCTGGCCTGTTATAAAAGAAAAACATAGTGTCCTGTAAATGCTAGAACTAAAGTGGTGATTAATATGCTTTTTTTTTTTTTTTTTGCTGATTTGCCATTGCAAACCTTTATGTCCATATTTTCCTTTCCCCCCATGGAACACTAAAATGCTAGAAAAGAGCCTTGGTAGTACAGTGGTCTAAGGCACTCTGTTATTAAGACCAGCTGCCTGCAATTACTGCAGGTTCGAATCTCGCCAGGCTCAAGGTTGACTCAGCCTTCCATCCTTTCTAAGGTAGGTAAAATGAGGACCCAGATTATGGGGGCAATAAGCTGACTTTGTATAAATATACAAAAAGGATGAAGGCTATTGCTTAGCACATTGTAAGCCGCCCTGAGTCTCCGGAGAAGGGCGGCATATAAATCAAATTTTAAAAAAAATAGTGTTTATGATCCTGCAGGTGCAGTGATCTTATCCTGGTGATTTAGTTTCAGGAACTCTGCCCCATCGCTTATCCTTTTATCTATTTCAAGTCCTAAAGTTTGCTCCAAACATTTAAACCAGATAAGAATCTCTGCTCGGGATTATATGGTGCATTACATCATTGTTTGCTGAATAAGCTGCACTAGGCAGAGTGGACTTATTGCAATGAGCTCCAAACCATGGTTTCTTAACAGGTTGGCAAAACAAAAGTCAGTTAGATAAACTAGATGTCGCAATCAGGAAGTCTGGCAGGGCTGTTTCCTTGAACCTGGGTGGTTTTCTCTTGCCATCCTGTGTCTTCTAGGTCTATAATTTATCTGCAGTAGGATTCACTCGTCCTTAGGGGACCTAAGAATTGATGTGGTTACTGTTTCTAGCTAAGGAGAACTTAGGCAACCTCAGGCCCTCTCAAGGGTTTGTTTAATCATGAAAAACAACCGATTGGGTTCCCACAAGAAGTTCTAGGGTGAATCTTCTTTGCAAGCAAGCATGCCGAATGTCTGCATTCAAAGGCACGTCGGAAAGGGGCACAGATTGGCAGTTTCGTTAAATTTTGGCAACAGCTTTTTATCAGGATGGGTTTTGTTAGGTGGGTTAATTATAGCATCCTCGGTCCCAGACACTACCAGAGGTTTCATTAAACAAACATGCCGGGTGCATCCATTGCTGGCTGAATAGGGAGGGATTTATTTTTAAAGTTAGTCAGCAGTTTCATTATAAAAATAAGCAGTGAGCTCAGCAATAATTTCTTTAATTATTGGTCAGTTTTCTTGGCATTGGATTATTTCTACCATGGCCGTGGCTGGAATTGCCGTGTCTAATAGAGTGAGTTGGGAAAAAAAAATTTACACTGGGGAAATAACCCCGTTTGGGCTCTAGACTGATGTGTGAAATACCGAAATATTTGTGTCGCGGAAATGTGAAGGGAGGCAGGTTTTTATTACACCGCAAACGCCTTTTTTTTTTCTAGAATTGGAAGATGAGAGTCAGAAGCGAAGTATTACGTTCGTGCCGGTTTACATGATACGTTCGTGAAAGATCTTATCCAAATACTGTTCTGAAAACTGGTTAGACTTGCCTGTGATTGCACTTCAAGGTTTTTGTTTTTTTTTAAGTACTAGTTTTGAAAGGTTCCTCCGAGAGGAAGTTTTACAAATTAGCAAGTGCAGTTTTGGGTGGCAGAAATGCGAAGGAGTGAATACATTTTAATATTTGGCTAGATATTACGCTGTAGCGTCAGGCTACGATGTTTCCTTGGGAGTAAGTCTTACTCCGCTCCTTGGTGCTTAACTAGAAATGTAAGATTTTATAAGGAAGGAGTCACTGCGATCGAAACAACTTTTGTGCAGGATTGTAGACTTCACATTTTATTCGCTCTCTGTTTGTGTGTCCACAGAGTGCCATTCCTGAGGGCTGCAATTACCATGCTGTTTTCTATAATAGCTGTATGTACTTTGTAATATTTCTATGATTGAATGCTTAAACAGGGCCTGTTTGCCTCCATAATTTTGGCAAACGCTCTCGTGAAGTCTCATTATTTGGGTATCCATGCTGAAGATTAGTGCTTTTTATTTGAAATTGTTAAATTTAATCCCAGCAGGGTCGGCCATACAGTACTTTCTTAACATTTATTCTCCAGGGTGATGAAAACATATGGTTAGGATGTTGTTTAGAAATTGTACGTTTGCTTATCCTCATGTATACGGGGCAGTTTTCATTGTAATTGCGGTTTTTATTTCTTTACAATGAATTTTTATTAAGTTTACTTAGAAGTTAAAAACATAGCAGAAACCAGAGTTAGAGAAATGAAACAAAATGAAAGAGGAAAGTGCAGAGACGGAGTGTGTGTGTATGTATGTATATATGTATATAGTGTTTTTCTATTGAGGCACCTGGTCAACCTCAGCATGTGGGAGGGAGCATACTGCATCCCTTATATTTTTATATCTATATCTATATCTATATCTATATCTATATCTATATCTATATCTATATCTATATCTATATCTATATCTATCTATCTATCTATCTATCTATCTATCTATCTATCTATATCTTTAGCCAGGTTTTTCCTACGTAAACCAAGATTTTTATGCAGCCCTAGTTCAGTGAAATCACAGTCCACTAGTTTCTAGGCTTTTTTTTCCTCTGGCAGCCAGCAAACACTCTGCTGCCCATTGGGATACATGGGATGAGGGTGTGGCTAACTGATGAGGACTTATAAGTCCGAAATAGATCTATCTTAGTCTCCTTAGTCTTCCCAATGGGCAGCAGAGTGTTTGCTGGCTGCCAGAAGGAAAAAAAAAAAGCCTAGAAACTAGTGGATTGTGATTCCACTGAACTAGGGCTGCATAAAAATCTTGGTTTACGTAGGTAGCGCCTGGCTAAAGAGAAATAATGCCCCCTCCCACATGTTGGGGTAGACGACATCCCCTGATAATAGCCCAATTGGGCTTTTGAGTGCATGCGCTAAAATAAGCCCTCCCCCGAAAATAAGCCCTCCATGAAAATATTTAAATGCATGTGCAGCTGGTCCTTGTCATTTCCTCTGGTTTCCTCCACGCACCCCAAAATAATAAGACCTCCCTGAAAATAAGGCCAAGCGCTTATTTTGGGGTTCAAAAAAAATATAAGACAGGGTCTTATTTTCGGAGAAACATGGCATATATATATATATATATATATATATATATATATATATATATATATATATATATGTTTTCTCAGGTTTTCGCGGGTGTTTGTATGTAGGTCTTTGGTTATTCGGGTCTTCTCCCACGTAAAATTGGAAGTGTCTGATCAGAGCACAACCAACCCCCCATCCAATCAGAGCACAGCCAAGCCCCTAACCAATCAGAACACACCTCCACCCAATCAGAACACAGCCAAGTTCCCACCCAATCAGCTCACACCCCCACTAGCAGTTAAAAGGAAGAGACAGCTGCGATCTCACATTGCTCCTGGAAGCACGAAGCCGAGAACACCAGCCTGAAGATGACGAATGAGACTTCGTCAAAACGTCGCCAAGACACTTCAAATTTTACGTGGGAGAAGACCCGAATAACCAAAGACCTACATATATATATATATATATATATATATATATATATATATATATATATATAAATATAAATATAAATATAAATATAAATATAAATATAAATATAAATATAAATATAAATTTATAAATTTATATTTACTGACAAAGAAATAAAGGGAGACTAGTATAGATCTATTTCAAGCTATTTAGCTCTCATCAGCTAGCCATACCCTTCTGGGATTCGAACCTGAGCTTGCTTGCATATTAGGCAGATGTATTAACCTCTAAGCCACAGGTTCTCCTTGCATTGTCTGCTTGTATATATATATATATATATGCAGTTCTTAAGGCTTTTTTGTACGAACTCTTGGTTCAGGGGGAACCCTACCACCTCCGCAGGGATTTCGAGAAGAACTGACAGAGCTCCAAATCAAAAGGAAGGCGGAAAGTTACAACTAGTCCTCGACTTACCACAGGTCATTTAGTGACCGTTCAAATTGAAGACATCGCTGGGGGGGGGGGAAGTGACTTTATGACCATTTTTCACACTTTGTAGCATCCCCACGGGTCACGTGATGAAAATTCAAGTCAGTTGGCAACTGACTCGCATTTATGACGATTGCAATGTCCCGAGGCTCATGACATCATCCCTTTTGGTGATTTTCCGACAGTGAGTGAAACTAGATCACTTAACAACTGTGCGACCAACTTAAATGATTCACTTAACAACCGTGTCAAGGAACATCGTAAAACGGGCCACAAAGCTCACTTAACAAATGTCTCGCTTAGCAACATAAACCTTGGGCCCAGTTGTGGTCGTAGGTTCGAGGACTACCTGTGCTGGAGTGGCAGTCTTCTACCTGTCTTTTTTTCCTGCTTTGTAACCCTGAGAGGTTATAGTTCAAAGAGGGGACATGAATTCCTCACCCACCCTATACAGGGCCTCTCCTGTCAGTGTTTCCTAACCCTTATTCTAACTTCAGTTTCCTGCCTGCTCATGCATTGGCTAATCAAAAGATACTAACTGCTTACTGGGGAGAGAAACTCTTACTATTCGTTCATTTGATCCTGAAGTCACACGTGTCTGGCTGCTGAGCAGGAATTTCTAGCCTTTACATTAAATGATCAAATGTTTGAACCAAGGTCTGGAGTTGATGCTTCGTAGTTTAGTCTGAAACGGAAACAACTGTTAAAAAAACAAAAACAAAAAACTTTGCTGGCTTATATAATAAACACCATGAAATTGGCACCGTCCTCCTGTTTTCTGCAGTTATTCCGAGGCCCTTTTACTACTAGTAGTATCTTTGATGCATAACGGCGGATCCAGAAACAGTTTCTCTGGAAATAATCTGGATGTATAAACTACGGGACTGGAGACTAAAACATATGAAGAACGGTTGCTGGAATTGGGCATGTCTAGTTTGATGAAAAAAAAGGGATGCAGCGACTCAGTAGCTAAGACACTGAGCTTGTCGATCGAAAGTTCGGCAGTTCAGTGGTTCGAATCCCTAGTGCCGCATAATGGGGTGAGCTCCCGTTACTTGTCCCAGCTTCTGCCAACCTAGCAGTTCGAAAGCACGTAAAAAATGCAAGTAGAAAAATAGGTACCATTTTGGTGGGAAGGGAACAGCCTTCCGTGCACCTTTGGCGTTGAGTCATGCCGGCCACATGACCACGGAGACGTCTTTGGACAGTGCTGGCTCTTCGGCTTTGAAACGGAGATGAGCACCGCCCCCTAGAGTCGGGAATGACTAGCACATATGATGTGCGAAGGGAACCTTTACCTTTACGACCTAACATATTATTATTTATATTATATTATATAAATAATATATATTATTTTCACGTTGTATATTATATTATTATTCACATTGTCTTGTATGAACTGCACTAGTAGAAGCTAAACCAATTTCGTTGTATACATGATGTACAACGACAATAAAGGCTTTGACTTTTGACTTTAACGTCTTTGAAATGTAGAACTGCTAGTATAAGCCATCTGTGTCTTTTGTTCTTAGATTGCAAGCTTCTGGGTTTCTATATGACAACTTTTAGCTACAGTACTTGTCATATTAGTGCAGGTAGTTCTTGACTTATAACTGTCCATTTACTGACCGTTTGAAGTTACAATGGCACTGAAAAAAATGACTTGTGACCATTTTTCACACTTATGACCGTTTTTCACACTTATGACCATTTTTTACATTTATGACCGTTGCAGCATCCCCATGGTCATGTGATTAACATTCAGACACTTGGCAAATGACTCATATTAATGACGGTTGCAGTGTCCCAGGGGGTCATCTGATCCCGTTTTGTGATCTGGCAAGCCAAGTCAATGGGAGAAGCCAGATTCATTTAACAGCCTGGTTACTAACTTAACAACTGCAGTGATTCACTTAACAACTGGCAAGAAAGGTTGTAAAATGGGGCAAAACCCACTCACTGTCTCACTTAACAGCAAAAATTTTGGACTCAATTATTGTCATAAGGCAAGGACTACCTGCATTTAGGCAAATTGTGTGCGCACACAAGAAACCTCTTCACTACTAGTAGATTCGTGAGAAAAACCAGATGCCAGAATAATATAACTGCCTAAAATGAAATTATTCAGCCTTATCAAAAGGGATGTTTGTTTTAGGATGATGCTATTCGATTTGGAGAAAGCAAATATCGTCACGAATCTGAATTGAACTTTCAATTTGCTTGTCAATGCCTCTTTTGTGCATGTGCTGATTGCAGACTTGGTACGAGAAGAAAGCATCTCTAGATTATCAACTTGGTACCCCGATTTATTTTAGGATCGAAATCAATACTTGGTGTAGATATTTTCTTGTGAAGCCTCGTTTCTAGATTTGGTAGGTCACTGGATATTCGGATATAGTTTTAGGGAATATTCTCATCTTTGAAAGTGAATAGGAATTCAAACTTCCTAAAATCGTAGCTGGTACTAAACGTAGATCCACAAGAAATATCAGCTACAAGTTTGGGGAGTTTTGCTGATACGATGTAAAGTTCAACTGGCTTGCTGGCTGTTACAGTTGGAGATTAATTAAAATATATTCCCTCATATAACTTATAGTTAAATGGTCATCAGCTGTGGTGATGTCCGTCAGTTTAAATAGTTTTAAAAAGAGCTGTATTCGTGGGGAATGATATTACGAACAGCTTCTAATCATCTCTTCTTCTTTCCTTTTTTCTTCTTCTTCATCTTGTCATCCTGAGAATTTCTAGATTTGATCACTGAATCACAGGCAGCAGACTTTGGCGATCAGCCCTCTTCCCTCCCCCTCCACCCCAAGCCTTATTAAATTTCAGAAAAATGTGAAAGACAAAAAGAGCAAAGCAAAAAGAATTAAAAAGAAAGAGGGAAGGATGGAGAAAAAGAAAAATTGGAGAGAGTGCAAACAAAAGGGGGAAAAAGCTGTAGAAAAATAAAAGTAACTTCCAACTTTCTTCTATATCGGTTAAAAACCCTAAAAAAATAGTCTTCGAACTAGAAGAAACCATATCAAACAGTGTCCAAGAATGGTATCCAAATAGACAAAAATATAGATGTTGCATGCCAAAATAACTAGACACAAAGACAGCTATTCCCCATGCCATCACTCTGCTAAACACATATTTCCCACAGCACTTATGCCTAACGACATCTAACTATGTAGTAGGACTGTATTACTATTACCCTTTTCACCTTTCCTATTAACTACCGTATTTTCCGGCGTATAAGATGACTGGGCATATAAGACGACCCCCTACTTTTCCTGTTAAAATATAGGGTTTGGGCTATACTCGCCGTATAAGACTACCCTCTTCCAACGCACACCAGATAAAAATTAAAAAAAACATCAGATTTGATTTCAATATGGTAATTTTAATTCAAATGCTTATGACATGCAGGTACTTAGCAGGAAAACTGTCACTTATAAACATAAGGCTGTTTGTCATCAAACATGTAAACATAAAACAGTGCAATTGGATTAAACTTTTCTTAATTCACTCTAAAACTGAAAGGAAGGATAAGACAATAAACCCATGGGAGCTGCCATGCTGTTTGTTTTCTTAACAGAACCGGTACAGATACCTATGAGCCAGGCTGCCCATCTGTCAAGGTAACGGGCCACGTATAGCGGCAAGAGGGCTATTTCGTACCAGGTTTTTTTCCTGTCACCCTGTCCTGTCACCCATGTCCTGTCACCCATGCAGCCTTGACGAGATCGGCACAGCTTCCCCATAATGTTGTCGGCACTCCCGTAGCGTCATCGGTCAGCGCCGGCAACTCAGATTCGGGAAGCTGTGCCGATCTCGTCAAGGCTGCATGCCGCTGAATGCTGGACCCAGCTGGTTGCTGTGCGGAGCTTCCCTCACCGTCCCAGGCATCCAGGTGGATATTACCGATGCTCTGACTTCCCCAGACCCCCAGTGATGGTGAGCCCCAGCTGTCTGGGGAAGTTGGAGCGTCAGTAATATCCACCTGGATGCCTGGGACGGTGGGGGAAGCTCCGCACAGCAACCAGCTGGGTCCAGCATTCAGCGGCATGCAGCCTTGACGAGATCGGCACAGCTTCCCCTCAATGTTGTCAGTGCTCTCGTAGCGTCATCGGCCAGCACCGGCAACTCAAGAGTCGGGTTAGAAATCTCTAGCAATGACTAGAGATGGTAGTAGCCGCTCTTACCGCTTCCGTCAGTCTGTCAAGGTAGATATTGTAGGCTTACACACGGCGTATAAGACGACCCCCGACTTTTGAGAAGATTTTCCTGTCTTAAAGAGTCGTCTTATACGCCGGAAAATACGGTAGTCCTATTGATATCTTATGACTATCACTTTGTTGGTTGTATCTTACGATTTATGATTGTATCTTATGTGTTATCATTTATCACTTTGTTGCTCGTATGCATAGTGAGGGCTTATGAACCAGAGACAAATTCCTTGTGTGTGTCCAATCACACTTGGCCAATAAAGAATATTCTATTCTATATTCTGTTCGAAAAGCTAGACAAAGTCTTATCTTTAATCAAAGCAGTCAATTCCTCAATCTCTGCCAACTCCGCTGACGTCACCATCCGTTCTTTCGTTGTGATGACATGCGAGCTCTTCCATCTCGGCGCATAAGAGAAAAGTCTTGCTGCTGTTGTCATATAAAAATAAGTTCCATGTTTTTCTCCTCAATCTGTTTGTCCATCAAACCTAAAAGAAAAGCCTCTGGTTTCAGTTGTAAGTTCAGTTGAAGAAGATCAGCTCTTGCGGTTCAATGGTGAAGAACGCCTGTGTCAGCCCTGGAAGCCATCTTTTTCTTTGGAGCTTCAGGGCTGCCACATTCAGTGCCTGGGAAAACGGGAGGGGGGATTACAAGGAGTTGGTGGAGATATATAGCTGTAACAACATTCTTTTCTCTGGGCGTCAAGGACGTTCAGCCTGCACTTGGATGGGAGTGACTGGGGATTGTCTCCAGTTGGGACGATGCATTGAATGGACCATGTGATGGACTTGTGGGTGCAGGAGATGGATTGTTGACTTTCTTTTGGGTGGGCAAAACCTGGAACTCTCAGATTTGGGTTTTCCCAGATGTGCCAATATGACATTGTTAATAAAATGGAACTTCGAGGAATTGCTAGCCTCGGAGTCTTCTTTCGTTGGGGGTGTTACTTGGAACTCTGACAGCCTGTTGACTTCCATTTATGCTTGCGAACTCCTGAAGGCATCTGAGCAGCCATCGTGTGATTCAGAATGAAGAGTTGAGTTGGGGTAGTGGCTGTAAGTGCATTGTTCAGATATATAGACTCTCCCATGATTATGCTTGGCTGATGGTTACTAAAGTGCCTGCTTGTTTGTCAGATAAAATAAGGGAAGGACTTATAGTCCATAGGGCCCCAAAATGGGACCTCTGATCTGGGATGATGTCTTTCCAAGATCTACCGTGTTTCCCGGAAAATAAGACCCTGTCTTATATTTTTTGAAGCCCGAAATAAGCGCTTGGCCTTATTTTTGGGGAGGTCTTATTATTTTGGGGCGTGTGGAGCAAGATGGGGCTCCTCTTACCATCTTACCTGATTTCCAGCTCTGTCTTCCTAAACCTAACCAGGGGAAATGGAGGGGATCAGCTGTGCATGCATTTAAATATTTTTGGGGCAGGCTTATTTTTGGGGAGGGCTTATTTTCGGAGAAGGCTTATTTTCAGAGAGGGCTTATTTTTTGGGGGGCTTATTTTAGCACATGCACTCAAAAGCCCGATTGGGTTTATTATCAGGCAATGTCTTATTTTAGGGGAAACAGGGTATTTGCAGTAGGATTGTAAATGATTAATGTGTGAATGCACCCCAAGATCATTTGGGTTCCTTGCTCTGGTCATGTGGATTGAAGCATATGGGAGCTGAAATCCCAGCCTCTTGGGAACACTAATCTTAACTTTTCTCTTGTAGAGGAGAAGTAGAAACTATAAATGTTGGGCAGTGTTGAGCTTCAGGGTTTAGTGACCATGGTCTAGACAACAGATTTTCTGATGTTACACCAGCAACTGTGGTTGGTATCTTCAGAAGCATGCTGGTTTGTTTGTTTATTTATAAATGGAGTCTCATAAGCAACATTTGACATGTGGAAGACCTGAGTTTCTTTTTGAGTAATCATAGATAAAACATGGACAGGTATTTTGCCTTGCTGGTGATTTATTTTCTCTTTCTAAAGTCAAGGGATTGAAACTATTGTTGTAGGGTATAATAACAGATTCTTGAATGCCTGCTAGAATTTTTTGCCTTTATATCAATGAGAATCAAGATTGGGTTATCTTGAGTTTCTTTCTCACCTCTCTTCATTGCCAGGCCTAAGTTGATGTTTACATAGCAATTTGTGCATTTCTTCTTCCATCTCTTCTCCATATTCTCCTACCCCAACAAATATTATATATGGCTTGGGCCCGGGATATTTGGGGGGCCATCTGCAGCCAGCAACAGCTGCCCATCGCCCGGTGCGTTCCCACAGAGAGGGCCTCCTCAGGGTGCCGTCGGCCAGACAGTGTCGGCCAGCGACCCCCAGGAGGAGAGCTTTCTCTGTGGGCGCACCTACCCTTTGGAATCAACTGCCCCTGGAGCTCCGGGTGGCCCCCGACCTCCGCTCTTTCCGTCGCGACCTGAAAACGTGGCTGTTTCGTTTGGCTGGCCTGGACTGATGGGGTTTTAATTTTTAACTTGTTAGTCTTAATTGCACTTTTAACTGTTAAATTATGAGATTTGGATTTAATATTTTTTTTAACTTTTTCATTAGATGTTTTTTACTGCTGTGAGCCGCCCCGAGTCCGGCAGGAGATAGGGCGGCATATAAATCTCATTAAATAAATAAATAAATAAATATAAATGAAATGCCTTAAGTCCTGAGTTTTTCTTGACTGGAAGGAAACGAGAGATGATGATTACCATCTTTGCAGTAAGCTGAGATAGAAAAGTATGATTTGAAGGCAGCTTCGGATCCATACTTCTTTATATGAAAATGAACACTATATTCATTTTCTCAGAACTGATAAATAGTGAAGAATTGCAAGGTATGCATATCTTTGAGCAGCACTGCAAAAGAGAGTAAGTGATTATGTTTGGAATCAAAAGGAAGTATAGAATGGATCTTTATTTAGTAAGAAGGATGATCATCAGGCAATCTCCTGATGCTTCAACTACTAGTTCAAAGTACAGTACTTGCTGTTAATAATATTCTATAATTCACATAATAATCTCTCTCTCTCTCTCTCTCTCTCTCTATATATATATATATATATATAACCGAAACCCACTTGCACCGTAATCACAAAATCCAGAAACGTAAAGCCTACAAACTTGAAATTTGACAGTATGTTCCTCTTGGCTTCTAGGTGCTCGCTAAGAAAGCATTTTTCGAAATGACCATCAGATCATTAGTATTTCATATATACATATTATAGTCACACGCTCTGATGCTAAGGAGCTAGAAATTCTACTCCCCCTCCCCACCTGAAAAGAACTCTGTTCCAACTGCCAGTTGCCTTATATTAACATGCTCTGATGCTACCTCATGCCACGCTCACCAAGCCACACCCACAGAACTGGTAGTAAAAGATTTTGAAACCCACCACTGATGTTTACAGTTGTCCACGCCAAATGAAGTTTGAAACTATTTGGCTGGAGATATATATATATATTTTACATTTTATATAATTTCTGGGTGTCCGAAAAGCAGATGTTTGCATCTGTACATAAATTTAGAGTGATGGTATTACAGAGGAATATGTTCTTAATTAATGTTGCAAAACTCTTCTTTTTTTTTATGTTACTGTTGGTCTGGTCTCTTGTTCGTTTTATGCTGACAAGAATTTAGCTCGAGTTTGTTTTATCTTGCTGCAATTGTGTTTTTGGCACTGTTTGATAATGTCACAGTTAATAACTGGGGATGATTTGTCATGGCAGGAAAAGAATTCCTTGTTACACTAGAACGGCTCATTTAAAAAAAATAGAAACAGTCATGGAACATAAGACTTTGGTTAAATTGCTACTGTTTGCAAGGCCGAGTTGAGTTGAAGCAGGAGAAAAGGATTTACTTTTGGTGAACGGTAATTTGCCATAGTAGAAGGAGGAGGCATTTTGGATCCATGACTGTATTCCAGAACCAATTTCATTTGTTCTTTCGTAATTGAAGAGTGTTCAGAAATCAGGGTTTTGTTGAAAAGAACAATCACATGATGGACTTTGTTTACAAGCACTGTTAAAAAAAACCAAACAACCTCGTTTTTTTAAAATACTGAAAACATTGCAGAGCCAACCGATGTTATGTACTTTACTATTTTATTTTAGAGATTTACAAGGCTGCCCAACTCTACAATGACTCTAGATCAGGGATGTCAAACTCAAGGCTCGCAGACTGGATCCGTTCCATGGGGTGCCTAGATCTCGCCCGCTGGGCCACCCTGGAAACAGCAAAGGACTGGCCTGCCAGAGAAAATGGAGCTTGGGAGGGCCGCTCTGTTTTCTTTGGCAGAGTGCTCAGGCCGCCACAGGCACCCCCGACACGAGTGACATCGAGCTGACCATGCCCACCAGACCCCCCGAGGTCAAACACAATCCTGATGTGGCCCTCCATTAAATCGAGTTTGACACACCTATTCTAGATCAGGGGTCACCAACCTTTTGGACCTCAGGGACCACTAAATTCATAAATTTAAATCCCGTGGACCACTAATATGATCTGCTTAATGACTGGCTGGGTGGGTGGGCATGTCTAGGTGGTCATGTGACTGGGTGGGCGTGGCTAACTCGATGTCGCTCAAGTCGAGGGGCACCTTGCCAGCCTCTACTCACCCCTCCCCTCCCAGCCACTCCTCGCCTCCCCGCCTGGGCTCCTTAGGGCCCCAACAGAAAGCAGTCTGGCTCTTCTCCACCAGCAGCACTTCCCTCCAGCCTTTGCCCAAAGCCCTGCACCAGGAGGCCGAAGCAGACCCCAAGACGGAATTTCTGCCCCCCTCTGACCCACACAAAAAGACCCCGAAGGGGGAGACTCTCTGCAGCAACCCAAACATTCATTGCACGTATCTGTCCCAAGGGCCGTAGTTTGAGGACCCCTGATTTAGTACAATATAAAAAATGCAAATAATTTTTCTGCGGCCCACCAAATTGGATTTCTCGTGGACCACCAGTGGTCCATGGACCACCAGTTGGTGACCGCTGCTCTAGATAGTGTACTGTGAAAACAAACGTACCACACAGCTAAACACTCAGATGTGAAAAGAGAAGCAGCGATTAAAGACAATCAGATATTCAGGACCCATCATTCACTCTCACCTAAGGCTTTAAGAAATGGCCATTTTTTTCCCCCAAGCTCTTTTGAACGTAGCCAGGGTGGAGGCCAAACCTAACTCAGGAGGTTAGGCTGATCTATGTTGATCTTAATAAAAATTTGATCAGCTGATATCTCAGGAGGGATATTCTGGTGTTCCACAGATGATACTGTTGTAGCCCGTGCAGATTGTAGCTGATTCCGACAACGAGGAGGCTGGTGTGGTGCTGCGCCAGCAGCCTGTGCAGCTGGCGCTCGAGTCGGACAGTGAGTAGGCTGGAGAAGATGTGGTACCAGAGGCAGGGATTCAGCCAGAACCTCCAGAAGCTCCTTTAAGTGAAGAGGACGAAGAGGAGGAGCCTCTTCTCGATGCACGGGTGCGCAGAGCTTCCAAAAGGCAGGAGTGGTTCCTCAGGAGGAGGTCTCCTCGAGAGTAAGGCTTGGGGCTAATTGGCCACTCCCTTAGCCTATTTAAGGAGGAACGCCGCTTGCAGCAAGCTGTAGGGAACAACTTGAGTTCAATCTCCTTTGCGTCTGGATTCTCTGCAAAATTGCTTCTGGGCTTTCTGCCAACTCTAGTAAAACTGTGATTACCTTATCTTAGAATTCTGGTAAGCTGTTAAGACAGTTTATTAACAGCCTTTGGTTGATAAAAACTAAGTTATTTGAGTAAAATAAGCTTTGTATAGAGTTTGTGTGTGCTGCGTTCTTTGGGGTCTGTAGCTGGGGCAGAACATACACTAGGTCTGTCTAATGATATTGCTTAATGGATGGGACCTTAATGGATGGGACTACCAACATCATACAGAACAGGTAGGAGCCGCAGAACCCAGAAGGACTCTGTGCCAAGAAGGACTTTATAACCAGCATCTTGATTGAGCCAATCAACCAATCAAAAGCCAGAGCATCTCATAGAGCGAAGATGTTGTGTGGGATTGATGAGACATGTCTATGGAGACTCTCAGTCATCCAGTTCATGGTTGTCTCAACGGTGCTTTTTCAAAAGGCGACTGGACTTCCTTTGTTTTTGCTTCAAGATGTTTCGCTTTCCATCCAAAAATCTTCTTCAGATCTCTTCATGTTGTCTTCATCCAAGAAGTTTCTTCAGTTCTCTTCATGATCTGAAAAAAAACTTCTAGGATGAGAAGTATCAAACTCAAGGCCCAGGGCCCAGATCCATCCTGCGGGGTGCTTAGATCTGGCCCATGGGACCACCCTGGAAACCAGGGTGGATAAAAATCAATGATTTTTTTAAAAAAAATTGAAAAAAATCAGATTTTTTTGATTTAAATCGGATTTTTTTGATTTTTATCATTTTTTTATATTTTTATCGAATTTATTTTAATAAAAAGCTTTTGGGGTAAAAATCTATCGTAAGATAGTTTTCTATTTAAGATACATAAATAATTTAGTTTATACAGCATGAAATGGAGCTTAGTTATGTAGCATGAGGCTGTATATTCTGCAACACTGGGACTATCGGTGAGTCAACAGTGGGTCAAAGGAGTAGCAGAGATGACAGTTGCTCTTTAAAAATTATGGTTTAAATCGAGTTGATTTAAATCAAGCCTTTTTACTAGTGATTTAAATCAACTCGATTTAAATCAAATCCACCCTGAGAAGTAGCTGAATATCAGATTAGAGGCTGGAAGAGAAGCACAAAATTTTTGGTACTGTTCTTTGGAATACCAAAGCTGAGTAACACGTGCGTAGAATGCATGAAACACTCCTCTCATCCATTGGCCCCATCCTCTTTGGTAAGTCCACACCATCCTTGCCTTTTCCGTTACCCCCACATCGAGGCTGGGATACATGTGCTTACCACATTTGGATCTTGGCCACTGTTTCAACAGATGTAAGGAGCAATGCGTCATGGAAGAGTTGTGGTGAAGGGAGCAAAGTTCTCACTCAATAGAAGGGATTTTGTTGCAATGCTTAACAAACCATGCTGTGCTATGCCTATTTATTTCTGCTCAGAATTCAGGTGCTGGGTTCTTAGTGGATTGAGAGAAGAATATTTTCTCTCTTGTGCCCTTCCTCTTGCACTTTGCAACATTTGAAAAGCTCGCAAACTGCCCCTTTGTCCCCAAACTTGCCTTGCTGAGTGTCAGAAAATGGAGTTAGAATAATTTCACAACCAAATAAAATGAAGTGACGAAGAGCCAGATGGACCCAGAGAAACTAAAATAACATTTAAGGTCTAACATTTTGGGGGGAGAGAAGGCAGCAAACATCCAGAAGCTCTTTGGTTTCTGATGCCACCATCTCCGCATCATCTACCAGAGGGTTATTTAAAGTATATCAAATCATCTTCTGATGACTTCCACCCACTGGTACCCAAATGAGTGTACGTAAAACAACCAATGGTTTATTTTAACTTTGCATCTCTTATTAGTAAGAGTGAGCATCGCAGGCAAAGGAAAGTACCAAACAGTTCAAACAACCAGTTCCCAGAACAGAACAGAATAACAGAGTTGGAATGAACTCTGGAGGTCTTCTAGTCCAATCCACTTTTCAGGCAGGAAGCCCTATACCATTTCAGATAAATGGTTGTGCTGTCTCTTCTTAAAAACGTCCAGTGTTGGAGCATTCACAATTTCTGGAGGCAAGTCGATCCACTGATTAATTGTTCTAAGTGTCAGGAAATTTCTCCTTAGTTCTAAGTTGCTTTTCTCCTTGATTAGTTTCCATCCATTGTTCCTTATCTTGCCTTCAGGTGCTTTGTAGAATAGCTTGACTCCCTCTTCTTTGTGGGAGCCCCTGAAATATTGGAACACTGCTATCATGTCACCCCTAGTCCTTCTTTTCATCAAACTAGGTAAAGGTAAAAGGTTCCCCTCGCACATATGTGCTAGTAGTTTCTGACTCTAGGGGGCAGTGCTCATCTCTGTTTCAAAGCCGAAGAGCCAGTGCTGTCCGAAGATGTCTCTGTGGTCATGTGGCCGGCATGACTCAATGTCAAAGGGGCACGGAACGCTGTTCCCTTCCCACCAAAGGTGGTCCCTATTTTTGTACTTGCATTTTTTAGGTGCTTTCGAACTGCTAGGTTGGCAGAAGCTGGGACAAGTAATGGGAGCTCACCCTGTTATGTGGCACTAGGGATTCGAACCGCTGAACTGCCGATCTTTCGATCGACAAGCTCAGCATCTTAGCCACTGGGCCACCATGTACCTTTTTTCATCAAACTAGACATGCCCAATTCCAGCAACCATTCTTTATATGTGTTAGCCTCCAGTCCCCTAATCATCTTTGTCGCTCTTCTCTGCACTCTTTCTAGAGTCTCAACATCTTTTTTATATTGGCTTGGAGAAGGCCAGTAATTGTCCTGCTGATGCTCGCTTAACTGTAAGCTTTGACTAACGTATTATGTGAACATAGTCTCATATTGGGACTTGCAAAAGAGCTGCTTTCATGGGGATTAAAATCTAGGGTCTTTTGTTGAGTGGTTCCCTACCAAATCAAGGTACCTCCCATGGTTGAAATTCAATTTGAAATGAGCTGAATTTATTTCCCCTTAATGGAACTACCTTTTTCTGTTCCAAGTGAATCTATTCATTTTTGTATTCATTTTCTAACTTTGTTTCAAATCGTTTAGCAGTCTGTTCTCACACACCCTTTCACTGGTGTTCACCTTCCTTGCAGTGCCGCATAGAAGATATTGCACTATTGAACAATGCAATGGAAGCTGACACTGTATAACAGAATAACAGATTTGGAAGGTTGTCCAATCTCTTCTTAAAAACCTCCAGGGATGGAGCACCCTGGAGGTTGCTTCTGGACAGGAAGCTGTTCCACTGGTTAATTGTTCTCACTGTCAGGACATTTCTCCTTAGTTCTAAGTTGCTTCTCTCCTTGATTAGTTTCCACCCGTTGCTTCTTGTCCTGCCCTTAGGTGCTTTGGAGAATAGGTTGACCCTCTCTTCTTTGTGGCAGCCCCTGAGATATTGGAAGACTGCTATCAGGTCACCCGTAGTCCCTCTTTTCATTAAACTGGAAGATTGTGAGTTCTTCTTCTTGTTAGTTGCGAAGTCATGTCCGACCCATCGCGACCTCATAGACAACGTTCCTCCAGGCCTTCCTGTCCTCTACCATCCTCTGGAGTCCATTTAAGTTCATGCCTACTGCTTCAGTGACTCCATCCAGACACCTTGTTCTCTGTCGTCCCCTTCTTCTTTTGCCCTCAATCTTTCCCAGCATTAGGCTCTTCTCCAGTGAGTCCTTCTTTCTCATGAGGTGGCCAAAGTCTTTGAGTTTCATCTTCAGGATCTGGCCTTCTGAAGAGCAGTTAGGATTGATCTCCTCTAGGACTGACCAGTTGGATCGCCTTGCAGTCCAAGGGACTCGCAGGAGGCTTCTCCAGCACCAGAGTTCAAAGGCCTCAATTCTTTGGCGCTCAGCCTTTTTTATGATCCAACTTTCATAACCATACATTGCAACTGGGAAAACCATCACCTTGACTATAGTCCTATGCGAGTTCTACGTGAGTTCTAATAATGCTTTAACCATGAAAGTTATCTTTGGTGACTCCTGAATCATCAGCAGACAGTGAGTTCTAGTCCTGCTTTAGCAATGAAAGCCAGCTGGGTGATTTTGGGTCAGTCACCAGGCGACAGTGAGTTCTAATCCCATTTTAGCCACAACAGCCAGTTGGGTCAGTCTCTCTCTCTTTCTCTCTCTCCCTGTCTCAGCCCAATTCATTATGGAGAAAATAGAAGGAAGAATGTATGTAGGATTTGTTCTCTGCCTTGAGTTATTTGTAAAAATAATAAAGGCAGGACATGTTCAGTTTCATTTTGTGGACTACATGAAGAAGTTTGTGGTAGATAGCTGATGACTCCTGTTGCTTTAATAATCCAGAAAGATATTTCCTAGCATGTGGTAATGGGTGTGTGCAGATATGCACACATGTTATAGGATGGGAGGGTAGATGAACATGAGTTGTTGCCGAATTATATGATAATTCGTCTCTTTAAATGAATAATTATCCTCGGGTTCTTTATCAGGTTTTTCCAGTTTTTAATGAACATAGTCGACATGTTAGGACGAGAACGTATCGTCCTTTCTAAAGTGCAACTTTGAACAAATTTAGCAACTTCATCGTAAGGGAAAAAAAGACCAAAAAAAAATTATTTAACTTGGTGTGACTTTTCATAAAATGGGGCCAATTATTTAAAATTAGGTTGAGAAGGAAATCTCATGAGCCATCTGTCTGAATTGTAGCAGCTGATGCACTTGACTTTTTAAAAAGAATTTAAGTAAAATTCTCACCTAATTAGCCTCCATATGCTTTGACCCACTAGATTAATTTGGCATTTCCACTTTTACTTCATCCTCCTGGCTCAAAACAGTAACTGTGTGAGGGACCTTGGAGTCTTAGTGGATGATCCACTCTAGCTGGTCTTCATGTGTACGGGAACACCGGAAACAGGAAGAATAGCCACCCAGTGCACATGTGCATGCTGGGAAGATGATCTTCTGGTCTAGTTGGTGTACGCGTGCGCATGCACGCCAGAAATTAGAAGACCAGGTGCTCAGTGCATATATGCAAACTAGAAGAGCAACCACCTAGCACGCGCATGCGCACTGGGAGACTGCTCTTCCATTTTCCAGCGCTCCTGCATGCATGAAGACCAGCTGGCTGGAGTACAGGAACCCAGAAGAACAACTGCAGTGATGGGTTGTTCCTGGTTCTGCCCGGTTCGGGCGAGCCAGTAGTGGTGATGATGTGACGTCAGCAAACCGGTTCTCTATGACTGTGAGCTGGGCCCTCCCGCCCATCCCACCATTATATCTACCTTTATTTGTCGATTTTTAGCCCAGATGATAGCATGGCAGAGTGGATTGCCACACCTCAGCTGGGCAGAAATCTAATGCGTTTGCGCGGAGCGCAAGCTCGCATCTATGTGCGCATGATGCAAGCATGGGGTTTTTTGTTTTTTTTGCTTTAATTTATATGCCGCCCTTCTCTGGAGACTTAGGGCAGCTTACAATGCGTTAAGCAATAGCCTTCATACTTTTGTATATTTATACAAAGTCAGCTTATTGCCCCCACAATCTGGGTCCTCATTTTACCTACCTTTGAAAGGATGGAAGGCTGAGTCAACCTTGAGCCTGGCGAGATTTGAATTTGCAGTAATTGCAAGCAGCAGATGTTAATAACAGTGCATTAGTCCACTGTGCTACAAAGGCATGGTGATCGTGCGCAAAGCGAAGAGAACCGGTGGTAACCCCAGTTGGAACCCACCACCGAGCAATAGGCGATGGCTTGCATGCCCGGAGAGATGGGTCTGCGTGCCACTTCCAGCACATGTGCCATAGGTTCTCCATCACTGGTATAGGTCCTCCTGTTTGAGCAAGGGGGCTGGACTAGAAGACCTCCAAGGTCCCTTCCAGCTCCTTCATTCTAAACATTTTCTTTTGAGTACTCAGATACAATCCAAAGGATGGTTTCATTTTGAAAAGCAGGATATCGGCTAACAATCATTTCAAACCTCTCAACGGCTTTACTGTATTTTCTGAAAAAGCATCAAATCCAGCGAGTGCTGATACAGATAAAAACACGTTTTTCTGTCTTCAGTGTAGAACCTTTAAGGTTATCACGAAACACTTATCAAAGTTTTCTGGTTATTCTCATCGTAGAACAGAAGTTTGGGAAGCGATGGTTTGTATTTCTGTTCCTTTATAAACATCTGAGGACGTTAAGCATAAATATTCCTTGTGTATTTTGAAAGCATGTACTGCTTACGTTAGTGCATCTGCTCTCTGGCCTATTGTTATATTCTGTTGCTATGATCTTATGGACTTTAGCAAGTAGATTGGAGAGCATGTTCCATTGAAAAGTGAATTTAATGTTACTTCCTGAAAAAAGAAAAAAAGGAGGAAGATGCAACCCTGTAAACCAGGGGTGTCAAACTCAAGGTCCACAAGCCAGATCCGGTCCACAGGGTGCTTAGATGTGACCTGTGGACCCGTTCCTGGAACCATCAAAGGACCAGCCCGCTGTGTCTCTGCCAGTGAAAATGGAGCTCGGGCAGGCCTCCCGGGCTCCGTTTTCAGCCACGACAGCTCCCTGCAGCCCTTTGCCAGTGAAAATGGGGCTCGGGAGGACCACACGCGGCCCTCCTGGGCTCCGTTTTTACAGGCAGAGGACTGCAGGAGGCTGTCGCAGCCGAAAACAGAGCCTTGATGAGTGACAATGAACTGGCCATGCCCCCTGGCCACCGCTCCTCCCGGTCCCCTGAGGTCAAACATAACCCTGAGGCGGCCCTCAGTGAAATCGAGTTTGACACCCCTGCTGTAGACTGAAAGGTAGCTGCTATTCGCAATGATTTTCCCCCCTCAAAATACTACCTTCGGGAAAGATTGTCAGAACTCTTTCCATTTCGCTGTCCGTTGTGCTTCTCCCAATCTTTGAGTTTGGTGAGCGAATGTGAGATAACATTAAAATCTTCATCTCATTACAAAAGTTGATGGACTTAGAAGAGATGGCCAAACTGACCACTTTGATCAAAGCAAAAAAAAAAAAAAAGTAATGTTTGTTTCTCCTTGGAAACCGCTTCTGGACTTCATGCTTGAGGTGGGGGAAAAAATGAAACTTTGATTTTGGGTTTTATCGATTAGATAGATATGTTGTTATAGAAATGGCTAGTTTATACTATTATGTAAAAGTTAAAAAGTTGAGCTTTGATATTACTGTTTATTCTAGGGAGTTGGAAGTCCACACCTTTTTTTCTTTCTTTTTTTCCTTCTTTTCTACACTTCTCTCATCCCCTTTCCTCCCTTATTTTTCTTACTACCATGTTTTCCTGAAAATAAGACCCTGTCTTATATTTTTTTTGAACCTCGAAAAAGGGCTTGGCCTTTTTTGGGGGGAGGTCATTATTTTGGGGTGCATGGGGCAAGATGGGGCTCCTCTTGCTGTCTTTTCTGATTTCCAACTCTGCGTTTAAATATTTTCGGGGAGGGCTTATTTTTAGGGGGAGGCTTATTTCAGCGCATGTGCTCAAAAGCCTGATTGGGCATATTATCAGGGGATGTCTTATTTTTGGGGAAACAGGGTATTTATTTTTGTATTTTATATTATAAACTAATAAAACTGAGAAATTGTAAAATCTTCATCTTACAATCGCTTGATAAAATTGTAGTGGGGAGAGTGTGATGTCACAAAATACACATAGTGCTTTACAGACCTCTCTAAGGGGTTTACCACAGTGGTGGGTTTCAATTTTTTTTACTGTGGGCGTGGCCTGGTAGGCGTGACAGGGGAAGGATACTGTAAAATCTCCATTCCCACCCTACTCCAGGGGAAGGATACTTTGAA
Source organism: Pantherophis guttatus (assembly GCF_059756535.1). NCBI lineage: Eukaryota > Metazoa > Chordata > Lepidosauria > Squamata > Colubridae > Pantherophis > Pantherophis guttatus. Next base: position 11,664,559 of record NC_142074.1, on the reverse strand, counting down.
ATCTCCATTCCCTCCCCAATCCAGGGGAAGGTTACTACAAAATCCCCATTTCCTCCCGATCAGCTGGGACTTAGGAGGCAGAGACTAGATGGGGCGGGGCCAGTTAGAATTTTTACTACCGGTTCTCCGAACTACTTAAAGTTTCTACTACCGGTTCTCCAGAACTGCTCAGAACCTGCTGGTTTACCAAGTCAGCATATTGCCCTCCAACAATCTGGCTCCTCATTTTACCGACCTCGGAAGGATGGAAGGCTGAGCCAACTTTGAGCCAGTCAAGATCGAACTGCTGACAGTTGGCAGAATTAGCCTGCAATGCTGCATTCTCACCACTGGGCCACCACGGCTCTTCTTCCTCTTGTATCACACCTGTAACAACTTCCCAGCGTACTGGATAATTTATTTTGGATTAGCTAAACTTTGTCCCTAAAACAAACGCCCATTTTGGGTGATGTGCAAGAGCCTTCTCAATTTCTTTTCGATGACACTGAATGAAAAAAGGAAATGTGATTGCTAATGCCTTTGAACTCACGATGACTTTTTTATTTTTCAGCTGAATGGCATCAAAATGGTGGACGAACCTATGGAGGAAGGAGAACCATATTCCTGTAACGTAAGTTGGGATATTCCTCATGATGGGAATTGAAATAATTTTATATTATCTAGGGAACCTGTTGGGTGTAGTCATCAAAGCATTAGATTAAAAACCAGCAGACTGTGAGTTTTAATCTTCTGGGCTGATCTTGGGCCAGTCATGTTTCTTCAGCCTGAGGAAAAAAGCAATGGTAAACTACTTATGGGAAAAAACTTGCCAAGAAAACTGCAGGCAGTCTATAAGAATTGGACAAGATTGAATGCAAGAAAACAAAATTATACGGTACCAGTGTAAAAGAGACAAATGAAATTTTCCTTGCTGTTGCATCAGGGGAAATGACTTTTTGGGCCACGCTGATGGAAAGTACATACAAAATTATTTGGTTTGCCTAGCTGTGCTTTTAAAATAATTACATATTTTCAAGATGCAAGTCTGCATTTTTTTAAATAAAAAAATCTAATTCTATAAGAATCGCATCCGGAGCTCCTGCTTGCTTGAAGCAGGAAAAAGGGGCTAGCTACCGTGTTTCCCCTAAAATAAGACTTATAGTCCAGTGTGCAAAATGGGACCTCTGATCTGGGATGATGTCTTTCCAAGATCTACCCATGTTTCCCCGAAAATAAGACCCCGTCTTATATTTTTTTGAACCCCGATATAAGTGCTTGGCCTTATTTTCGGGGAGGTCTTATTATTTTGGGGCACGTGGAGCAAGATGGGGCTCCTCTTGCCATCTTACCTGATTTCCAGCTCTGCATTTAAATATTTTTGGGAGGGCTTATTTTCGGGGCGAGGCTAATTTTAGTGCATGCTCTCAAAAGCCTGATTGGGCTTATTATCAGGGGATGTCTTATTTTCGGGGAAACAGGGTAACAGAATTTAGTCTGAACATGCACCTGGATTTTTTTTTTTTTTTTTTTTTTTTTGCAAATCTCAAGGTTTTTGATTCGAAGGGGTAAAGATGCCCTTCGGTCAAACTTCATTCTTTGTGGTTATATCCATGCAATTTTCTTGACATTCCCAAGAGAAGTGGTTTGCCATTGCCTCTTCCGAGATTCTTTTTTTTTTTTCTATTTTCCAGTCCAGCCGGTTCCCTTGGAATTCCCATCTAATTCTCACAAAATCAAATACTAACCGGGGCTGATGGCTGCTTAATTTATGAGATCAGTTATGGCTAGCTGCGTGCTGCCATCTACTGAGTCCAGCGGTGGAAAACAACATTTGAAAACGAAGTTTGCAAAAGTGTCTTGTTTGCAGAAATATTTCTCCTTTCTGGCTTGCAGAAAGCTGTGGGGGAGGTTTGATACCTTATCAGCTTATTTACCATGCTTACTTACAATTGCACATAGTGCTCTAAGAAATCCACGTGATGGCTAGTTGCAGATATAGTTGAGAAAAATAAAATAGTTCTTGGCTCAGAGAATTGAAACCCATTACAACAGAAGGAAGGGTTCTCTAATGTGTCAAATTCATTGTCAGAAACACCGAATTGTGTTTTGGTGTTTTAATTCCATAGTTGTTATTTAACATGATGTTGCTTGCTCTGATTTTATTTTCTCTCAGGGATAACAGATTCATTCTCTCCCAACAGCTTGTATTTTTGCTTGCAAACTTAACTAGGAAATGAGCTCCTTAAAACTATTTTGACAATGAAATGCTAATTCAGGTTGACAATTGCTCTATTTTATATTTCCCTGTTGATAGTAGAAGGTACAGAGGTGATTCCATGCATGCTCTCACAGACACACACATACCAGAGGTGGGTTTCAGCAGGTTCTGACCAGTTCTGGAGAACCGGTAGCAGAAATTTTGAGTAGTTCGGAGAACCGGTAGTAAAAATTTTGACTGGTCCCACCCCCATCTATTCTCTGCCTCCTGAGTCCCAGCTGATCGGGAGGGAATGGAGATTTTACAGTATCCTTCCCCTGCCACGCCCACCAAGCCATGCCACGCCTACCAAGCTACACCCACAGAACCAGTAGTAAAAAAATTTGAAACCCACCACTGACACATACATACCAGGGGTGGGTTCTACTTAACTTTACTACTGGTTCGCAACGGGATCGTGCGCGCACCCTTGCTTCGCTCACGCACACGCCTTGCTTCTACGCATGCGCAGATCACTGATGACATCCAGGTCAGTGGGCGGGGCCTCCCGCCGGTTTTACTGCTGGTTCTTGTGAACCGATCCGAACCGGGGGCAACCCACCACTGATACACACACATTACACACACTCACGAAACATATATTTGTTTCAAAAGCTGGGGAAAAAAGAAAAAAGAATCCAAAAGAGATGTGGAAATTCTCCACGGATTCTAATGCTTATCCTGGAAGAAACTCTCCCACTCATTCCCAACAAATTACATTGTCCGTAACATGAGAACTCCCATCCTAACCATATATTAGTAGGTCTCATCAGTAAATGCGTTGGCTGTTAATTAAAGAGAAGCTATGGGCCAAGGAACTTTTATTTGTTTTATGTTTTGTGTTATTCCAGAAATTGCTATACATAGTAATACTTCCCTGTAAATTAGAACTGGTAAGACGCTTAATCTAGGAGATAGATAACATTTTTCTTATTAGACAAGATTCTTTTTTAAATATTAGCAGCACAAGGCCTGGGATCTGGAAAATATAATAACTTTGTCTGGGCTGCATAAACAGAGAAATAGAATCAATATCACGTGTAGTGTTAATACCACTTTGTAATGCCTTGGTAGGACCACACTTGGAATATTGCATTCAGTTTTGGTCGCCACGATGTAAAAAAGATGTGGAAATTCTAGAAAGAGTGCAGAGAACAGCAACCAAGATGATTAGGGGACTGGTGGCTAAAGAACGGTTGCAGGAACTGGATATGTCTAGTTTGATGAAAAGAAGGACTAGGGGAGACGTGATATCAGTGTTCCACTATCTCAGGGGCTGCCACAAAGAAGAGGGAATCAAACTATTCTCCAAAGCACAGGGTAGAACAAGAAGCAATGGGTGGAAACTAATCAAGGAGAGAAGCAACTTAGAATTAAGGAGAAATTCCCTGACAGTTAGAACAATTAATCAGTGGAACAACTTGCCTGCAGAAGTTGCCTATTGAACGTTCCAACACTGGAAATTTTAAAGAAGATGTTGGATACCCATTTGTCTGAAGTGGCGTAGGGTTTCCTGCCTGGGCAGAGGGTTGGACTAGAAGACCTCCAAGGTCCCTTCCAACTCTGATATTCTATTCTATTTGTCATGCGGTAATATGTATTTCATATTCATTTCCTACAAATTAAAGAATGTGTTGTATACTGGTTGGTAAGGTTCTAGGTGGTTTTGGGAATATTAATGTTGGAATGACAACTGCAGTGATCAATACTCAATATTAAGACTAGATTTAGATAAAGCTGACGCTTACTATGTAATATTTATAATATTAATTAACACTTACTGCTAATTAGTGATGTTCACTGGTTTGGATGAAATCAGATAAATTTTGTGGAGATAGTATCATAACTTTAAAATACAGTTTGCCAGTATTATAACATTATTGTAATGCTGTATTAATAATGCAGTAGCATAATAGAATATAATAAGATGATTTACTGCATTATTGAAACTGTTGGGATTTATAAAAATAAAAACAAAAAACTTGGGATTCTAATTAACAGCGATACAATATTACATAGATTCATGCCATTACATATTTCTGCTCAATTATATTGGACAGAAATGGTACTGTACATCACTGCTTAAGTCCAGTCGTAGTAATAGGTATGAAACAGAAGAACATGGAATGATACCAGTTCTTCAGCCTAGAACTGAAAACGAAAACTTTTCTTCTGACTCGTTTGCTTTTTTTTTTTAATAATTCTGTGAATTTGTTTCTATCTTTTAAATAGAATCGAGGAAGAAGGAAGTAAATAAATATTGTAAAATCCAGTTGATTACTTAAGTTAGATCTTGGCAACATTGGTGAATCGCTGAAACGTCTCATCTATGCTACAGATGTTCTAGATTTACATCTAGAATAGAATAGAATAGAATAGAATAGAATAGAATAGAATAGAATAGAATGTAGAAATGGGATAGAAGAATAGAGTAGAGAGTAGAGTAGAGTACAGTAGAGTAGAAGAGAGTAGAAGAGAAGAGAAGAGGGAATAGAATTAGGAGTAGAGTGGAGTGGAATGGAATGGAATATAAATAAGAATAGAATAGAATAGAATGTAGAAATGGGATAGAAGAGTAGAGTAGAGAGTAGAGTAGAGTAGAGTAGAGTAGAAGAGAAGAGAAGGGAAGGGAAGGGAATAGAATTAGGAGTAGAGTAGAGTGGAATGGAATAGAATGGAATGGAATAGGAATAAGAATAGAATAGAATAGAATAGAATAGAATAGAATAGAATAGAATAGAATAGAATAGAATAGAATAGAATATTTTTTTTTATTGGCCAAGTGTGATTGGGCACACAAGGAATTTGTCTTGGTGCATATAACATCTAATTAAAGCACTCTTGTGGAAAAGCTAAACAAATTCAGGTGTTAGGGGAGCAAATGAATAGGTTGAAGATAGGTCCCACAGAAAGGAAGAGAAGAGCACACAGGTTGACATCATCTAGCATAGCAACAATTTACATACTTGCATACGATATTAGGCAGTCAGTGTTTGACACCATCATAACGTGCATGTTGACATTTTTCACTGTTACTGCGAACAGCTTACATGTTCACTTCCTTCTTGTTTTCTGCAGTCCAATCTCCTTAACTACAAGACTGGACTATAGAAACAAGATGTCACCTTTGGAAGCCATATTAACCTTGGAAGCTTCCACACTGCCACCTTCTTGTGCTTGGGAAAGTAGGAGCGGGGATATGGTAGAGGCAATTTTTGTTAGACGTAATAGCATTCTTCTTTTCAGTCAAGGTCATGGTACTCCTGCATCTAGAGGACGAGTGGTTGCAGTGGTGGATCAAGTTGGGATGGATGGTGATTGGGCCATGTGATGGACTGATCGATGCAGGGGCTGGATTTGGGGTTTTGATTTATTGAGGGAAAGCTCAGAACTCTCAGATTCGGGTTTTCCCAGGTGTGCCAGTATAAGGTAAAGGTAAAGGTTCCCCTCGGACATATGTGCTAGTTGTTCCCGACTCTAGGGGCGGTACTCATCCCTGTTTCAAAGCCGAAGAGCCAGTGCTGTCTGAAGACATCCCCTTGGTCATGTGGCTGGCATGACTCAACGCCAAAGGCGCACGGAACGCTGTTACCTTCCCACCAAAGGTGGTCCCTATTTTTCTACTTGCATTTTTTACGTGCTTTCGAACTGCTAGGTTGGCAGAAGCTGGGACACGTAAAACGGGAGCTCACCCCATTACGCGGCACTAGGGATTCGAATCGCTGAACTGCCAACTTTTCAATTGACCAACTCAGCGTCTTAGCCACTGAGCCATCACGTCCCGGTATACCTATTCCAATAAATGAAGATTTTTGAGATGAAGTTTGTCTCGGAGTTTTTAATTGGAGTTGGGTTGTTCTGGAACGCTGACACAAGAAAGTGAAAAATATAAGTTTTTGGGGAAGATGTTAGGCCAGAACTGACGAAGCTGGAAGCTAATGGAGCATTATGCAGTTGTACAACACATGTTTCCTTTCCCCTGTTCTGTTGCGTGTGTAGCTGCTGCCCACACTTAACAGCTGTTGAATTTCCAAATTCTGTTCAAAACCTTTTTTTTCTCTCTCTCTCTATTATGTGGCTACCGCTCAGTATTTAGAATTCACTGGAAGTACTGTAGCATTTCAGATCCTTCAGTTGTGTGAGGTCTACGATGACTCAGCCGGCAAATGTTCCGATTATGGTAATAAGCGAGTATAACATCATTTCCACTGACAGTGGCATTCAAAAGTGTTGTTTTCTTAAGTTCTTATTTAATTACTATTGTGTCAGTTTCCACAGAAACCCTGTTCTACTGTCAAACCTGGGTTACTCCAGATCACTTTTAAACACACAAACAGATGAACTGTTAAGATCGGTTCATGTAAATGATATTTTTTTTCTAAACAAAAAACAGTGAAAAGCATCATCCTTAAATATTGGATATTGACACTTCCACTTGGACTGATGGCTACCATTTCTTTTTCCTTTGTCCCTCGGCAACATGTTTTCTACCTTTAAACTGCTTTTTTTTCTGGGAAAGGGGTACATTTTTAGTGTACCCAAAGCTAGTGCTCAGATGGTTTCTAGTATCTTACACCTGAACAAAATATTGCAGTGTTCCAATATCTGAGGGGCTGCCAGAAAGAAGAAGGAGTCAAGCTATTCTCCAAAGCACCTGACGGCAGGACAAGAAGCAACGGATGGAAATTAATCAAGGAGAGAAGCAACTTAGAACTAAGGAGAAGTTTCCTGACAGTGAGAACAATTAACCAGTGGAACAACTTGCCTCTAGAAGTTGTGAATGCTCCAACGCTGGAGGGTTTCAAGAAGATGTTGGACAACCATTTGTCTGAAATGGTGTAGGGTTTCCTGCTTGAGCAGAGGTTTGGACCTCCAAGGTCCCTTCCAACTCTGTTATTCTCTAAAAAAATAAAAGCCACTGATGTAAATGATTAAAGTGATGGAAAAGATGGGCAAAGAAATGTTGGGCTCAATGATCTTTTTCAGGGAAGTTTTCAGTAAAGATGGGAGAGGATCTGAAGGACATTTCTTTTGCAAGGTCATTATTAATCATACAATTTTATTTATCAGAGAACACAGAATAAGTCAAAATAGGATGAATTATTCCTTGGTAAAGTAATATTGGATTGTACCCTGCCTTTCCCCCCTGTTATTTTTGGATTTATGAAACAATCAAGAAAATTTAAACGAGTCTCAGCCTTATAAACTGAAATAATTATTTATACTTTTAAATCTTGAAAGGTAAAGGTAAGTAAAATTCTGCAGGTGTATCCAAAAGTCTATAAAACAGTGAGTCCCTTCTCAGTGCCTTTTCACCGGATTCTACAATGATAGAGTTACTTTAATATATAAATAGCCAAGTCTTTAAAAATAACAAAAGCTTTACTATACATTTTCTCAGATTGTAAACTATAGTTCTGGTCTTCTGCTCCAAATATTTATATTGAGTAGCCTGTTCAAAAGTGGTAAGCCATCGTTCCTTACAAATCATAAAATATAAACAATATCGTTTACAACTATGGATAATCTGATAGAAAAACCTTCTAAGTAAACAAGCAGGGTGCAGATACCTTAACTAATGTAGCACTCATTCTTAGCAGCTTTTCTTTCTTTCTTTCTTTCTTTCTTTCTTTCTTTCTTTCTTTCTTTCTTTCTTTCTTTCTTTCTTTCCTTCTCTTTCTCCCTTTCTCCCTCCTCCCACCCCCTCTCTCTTCCTTTCTCTCTCTCTTTCTTCCTTTCCTCTCTTTCTCTCTTTTTCTTTCTTTCTCTATCTCTCTTTCTCCCTCCCTCCCTCCCTCTTTCTTTCTCTCTCTCTCTCTTCCTTCCTTCCCTCTTTCTCTCTCTTTCTCTTTCTCTCTCCCTTTTCCTCCCTCCCTCCCTCCCTCCCTCTTTCTTTCTTTCTTTCTTTCTTTCTTTCTTTCTTTCTTTCTTTCAATAGGATGAAGGAAGTGTCAAAGAGATTCCTATTACCCACCATGTGAAAGAAGGATGTGAAAAAGCAGATCCGGCACAATTTGAATTGCTTAAAGTCCTTGGTCAAGGATCATTTGGAAAGGTAACAATGAAAATAAACTGTGTTTCTTTTAAATGTTGCATTGGATGTCCCATAGAGCCCCTGATTTTATTCCTCTACTACCCTGTTTCCCCCAAAATAAGACATCCCCTGATAATAAGCCCAATCGGGCTTTTGAGCGCATGGCAATATGGCCAAGCGCTTCTTTCAGGGTTCAAAAAAATATAATATAATATAATTATTTTGGGGGAAACACGGCACATAGAAGCTTAGTGTTTTTAAGTGCTGGGGAACTTATTATAGTAAATCCTGTGAGCATTTCAGTAGCAGTAGCTGTAGCACTTAGACTTATAAACAATAACATATTTAATCTTTATTGTTTGTTGAGGTTTTCCTTGTGAGAAAAATCATTGGTCCTGATGCTGGACAACTTTACGCCATGAAAGTTCTAAAGAAGGCATCCTTGAAAGGTAAAGTTTAAAAACGCTTCTGCTGTGTTTATTTTGATTTGTGAAATAAAATAACCATTCAGAACTTAATAATCAAATTTTATCTTAAAAATGCTGATAAAACTCCACTGAAGATGTGGTACTCGAAATTTCTCATAGGAATGAATGTGAAATCCTATTCAATATTGTGAACGTGACGTATTATTTATATGGAAGCAAGTGGTTTCATTATGGTAGATTTTTCACTAACCAACTGGTTGCCCCAAAGGTGTTTTTTATGGGGGGCAACTTTTTTATGGACTTTCTTCTTTTTCTTTTTTGAAGACGTTTCGCTTCTCATCCAAGAAGCTTCTTTAGCTCTGGCAGGATAGTGGGACAGTCCCATATCACTGTGTAAAAAAATAAATAAAAAAAAATAGATATTTCCATGTTCAATTCAATTATTACCAATATAAGTTAGTTAGTTAGTTTGTTTTGTTTGTTTAAAAATGTTTTTTATTTATAATACAAATCAAAAACAATGGACATAGTGTGACATCTCCGGTTTAAACATTTTCACCAAATTTTGTCATATAAATGATACACTTATTTACACTAATTATCACATTTCAAAAATGTATATTAGTCTTTCATCCATATAGATTATTTTGATATCTAATTCAGTCATATCTATCATAACAAATTAGTATAAAAACTTCCAAACTTTTTACTCATCATCCTATATCCCAGCATTTCTCCTTTCCAGCCAATAATAAAATTTGTTCCAGATTTCATAATACTCTGATTCATTCTTATCTTTAAGTTCCAAGGTCAGCCTGTCCACTTCCGTGCAAATTAATATTTTAGCTAACACTTCTTCTTCTGTGGGAGTCTCTTTGTTTTTCCATTTTTGTGCAAAAGCTAATCTGTTGCTGTTAGAATGTGTAACATTAGATAAATTGTGCTCTTGTTGTATTTATCCTCAATAATACCCAGCAAAAAGACTTCTGATTTTGCTTCTATATTTTGCATTAGTATCTCCTCTATCCATTGTCTTATCTGGTGCCAAAATTACCAATAAAATTTTGAAGTGGCTGTTTTAAATGACTCAACGGAAAAGTTGGCACAGTTCACGAATATGCCATACTCGTGAGTCATGTGATAGTTGTGACTTTTTCATGATGTTTTGGTGTGCTTGATGGTTAGATGTTCATGGTCGTTTGAAGTTTCCCCTGGAATTTCCACGGAAATCACTGGAACACATCTGAAACTGACTAATAGAAATTTGCTCGTAAAAATCCTTTGTTATGTCAGCTTATTGTGAAAGGCATAAATACGTATTTAGTTTCACTCTTCTTGGAAAATTTATGTTTGCAGTTCGAGACAGAGTCCGCACAAAGATGGAGAGAGATATATTAGTAGAAGTAAATCATCCATTTATTGTCAAACTGCACTATGGTGAGTATTATTGTCTGTGACTTTGATCGAAGTTTATCCGTTTCTAAGAGTTTGAATTACATCTACTAGCTTGGTTAAAAAGAAAAAAGAAAACAGACTTTATATTGTGTGACAAGCCGTTTAAGCAGATATTTTTAAATGTTTCCCACGAAACTGGGTTTATTTAGATAAAATTTTTATTATTTACGTAGCGTAGGGCATATCATACATGGACTAGCAATATATATTAACATTTCATCTAGATCAGGGGTGTCAAACTGAAGGCCTGTGTGCCAATTTGGCTATTAGGATGCTTAGATCTGGCCCACAGTGCCTCTGCCAGCGAAAATGAAGGTTGAGAGGGCCGCAGGAGGCCCTCCTGGACCCCGTTCTCAGTCACAAAAGCCTCGCAATGGCCCCATTTTTTTCTGGCAAAAGGTTGCAGGAGGCCATCGCAACTGAAAATGGGGGGGGGGGAGGCCTCCGTTTTCTCTGGCAGAGGGCTAGCAAAACAAACTAAAAACAAAACAAAAGGAGAAATGTTTCCCTTTTTGCATTGGAGCATGCAAGAAGGGACAGGAAAGGAGAAAGGGAAAGAGGAAAGACAAAGAAAAAGAAGGGAAGATGGGAAGAGAGCAAGGAAGGTAAAAGAAGGAAAGAGGGGAAGGAAGAAGAAAGGAGAATGTAGAGGGAAGGAAAAAGAAAAGGAAGGAAGGAGGAAGGAAGGAACAAAGGAAGGAAGGAAGGTTATACTGAGAGGGAGGGAGGGTCTGAGGGAAGCACGTGACCACCACAAGTGCCCCCAACACAAGTGATGTCGAGCTGGCCACGCCCCCCCCAGGTATAACACAAACCTGATGCAGCCCTCAATGAAGTCGAGTTTTTGACACCCTGATCTAAATCAATAGAACGTAATAAAATATAAATGTTAAAAAGATCTATGTCCAAATGTCTAGGCCAGTGATAGAGAACCTTTTCGGCACTTGCGCGGAAACATCGCGTGCGTGCGTGCTCATCTGAGCCGCGCTCCGGAAAAGCCGAACATCCGGGTTCTAGCACACATGTGTGCCCGATGATCAGCTGGCTGGCACGTATGTGCAGGCTGGTTTTCAGCACTGCCGCGTGTGCAAAGGGATCACGCTCCAGAAAAGCCGAACTTCCCGGTTCTGGCACGCATGCGCACCCAATAGTTAGCTGGCCGGTGCGCATGCACAGACGGTTTTTGGCACTGCCATGTGGGCGAAGGACAGCTGATCGTCGTGTGCGTATGCGTGCCAGAAACCTGGAAGACAAACAGGCAAGGCCGCGTTTGCCGGGCAACATGGCTTCGCATGCTACTTTGGGCATATGTACCATAGGGTCAGCATCACGGGTCTTGGCCATCTAACCATTGAAGTGCAGCATTGTTTATATTTTTTTAAAAAGTCAATAGTGAACCAGTATATCCCTCAGCTTACAGCCGGTCATGATGTGACTGACAATTGACGTGGGAGCCCATATGTCACCCACATACTATGCCCTATTTACACAGAGAGTTCTGGCAGACACTGGGTGAGGTGCAACTCCCATTCAGGATTGTCCATTGCTGATCCGGTAACTCAAAGTTTGGCACTTTTTGAGTGGGGTCATTATGTCTTCCTACGTCTGGATGTTCAATGACCATTTGGCTTTCCATTGGGAATCAATGTTAAAAGTTGTTGAACAGTTGTGAAAGTGCCAGTGGGGACTTCCTGGATTTGAGTCTTCCATCTGATAACCTGGTGGATTTTAAAAACAAAACCTCTTATACTATACTACTATCCTATACTATCACCTCTTACAATACTAGACAACACAGTATCAGCAGTAGAGTCCTTCAAGTTTCTAGGTTCTATCATATCTCAAGACTTAAAATGGACACCTAACATCAAAAAGATAATCAAAAAAGCTCAACAAAGAATGTTCTTTCTGCGCCAGCTCAGAAAACTCAAACTGCCCAAGGAGCTGCTGATAACAGTTCTACAGAGGAATTATTGAGTCTGTCATCTGCACCTCCATAACTGTCTGGTTTGGTTCTGCAACCCAACAAGACAGACACAGACTTCAGAGGATAATTAGAACTGCAGAAAAAACAATGGCTACCAACCTGCCTTCCATTGAGGACCTGCATACTGCACGAGTCAAAAAGAGGGCTGTGAAAATATTTACAAACCCCTCGCATCCTGGACATAAACTGTTTCAACTCCTACCCTCAAAACGACGCTATAGAGCACTGCACACCAGAACAACTAGACATAAGGACAGTTTTTTCCCGAATGCCATCACTCTGCTTAACAACTAATTCCCACAACACTGTCAAATAATTTACTAAGTCTCTATTACTATTATTCTTCTCTTCCTTACTAATATCTATCTCTTCCCACTTATTACTATAACCATGTTCCTTTCAATTTATATTGTTTTTATTTGTTTCCTAGTACGATTTGATAGCTTACTAGTAACCTTGACTATCACTAAGTGTTGTATCTTTTTATTCTTGATGAATGTATTTTATTATCCTTGTGTACACTGAGAGCATATACACCTAAGACAAATTACTTCTGTGTCCAATCACACTTGGCCAATAAAGAATTCTATTCTATTCTATTCTATAAATGAAGAAGGTCACAAAAAATTCTGCCTCCCAGGGTAATTCTATTAAATACTAATACAAGCATTTCAAGTTTTACCTAAATATGTGGATATCAATTTAGTATTTTGGCCAAATGTTTATAGAATCCCTCTTGATTAATTCCTCTTGCCTTGAATAGTTAAAAGTTTAGAGCCCTCGAAAGTCTCGTGTGATTAGGGTATATTATTTAAGTGTTTTATCTATGCTGCCTATCTGTTGTTCCACAAAACTGATTCATATTTTATGGCTGCTCTTTCCAGCCTTCCAGACTGAAGGAAAGCTATATTTAATATTGGATTTTCTCAGGGGAGGAGACGTGTTCACAAGATTATCCAAAGAGGTATGTATTTATGGACCTTTTAAAACATAGTGTGAAGTGGTAGCCTTATAGTAAGTTTTTATCTTTGCCTTTTCTTCCAAGAGCTCCGATTTCTCTTTTTTATATTTTCAATATCTATCTGAGAGGGACATTATGCTCAGAGGAGATGACTAACTCAAATCCATTTATTCTATATCTTAGTTTCAAATCTGGGGTGGTTTTTGTTTTTTTGGCCTAAATCTGACTCTCTGTCACTATTCAGCGGTGAAGAAACTGGATCAACTTGCCGTTAATATCTCTTAACCTAATCTCCCTCCAAAATGGTGAGGACAAATTATGATCATGAAGTTAAGAGGGTGGTATGCTGTTTTTGGCTTTCTGGAGAAAAGGCAGGATTGAATAAATAGTTGCCTCCTACACTGTTATGACTACCTAAAAATCATCTTACTCTCTGCTTTTAGAAATGTGGATTTTTTTCCTCACTCAGAGGAAAGGTTTCTGTGTAAAAACACAACGAGGTCAAATACATTAATAAATAAAGCATTTCTCGCTATGTAAGGAAGTAGGTCCTCCCCCACCTCAACCAGGACTTAGAAATGTCTTAGAAGGGATGCTAAAAGAAGAGATGATTCAAAACACACTGGAGTGCAAAACCCATATCACCTGGCTTCTTTAATGAGTCACGAACAAGTGTTGGACTCAATTGTTGAGGTGCTCCAACCATGTTCAGATAGAATAACAGAGTTGGAAGGGACCTTGGAGGTCTTCTAGTCCAACCCCCTGCTTAGGAAGGAGACCCTTCACCACTTCAGACAAATGGTTATCCAACATCTTCTTAAAAACTTCCAGTGTTGGAGCATTCACAACTTCTGGAGGCAAGTTGTTCCACTGATTGATATTTTATTTTATTTTATTTTATTTTATTTTATTTTATTTTATTTTATTTTATTTTATTTTATTATTTCTATACCGCCCTTCTCCCGAAGGACTCAGGGTGGTGTACAGCCTAATTAAAAACACAAAGACAGACAAAATTTAAAAATAATTAAAATTATTAAATAATAGGCCCAATTTATAAAACCCCAAATTTAAAATCCCATTTAAAACCAATTAAAATCTTTACATTGATAGATACATTGATTAATTGTTCTAACTGTCAGGAAATTTCTCCTTAGTTCTAAATTGCTTCTCTCCTTGATAGGTTTCCACCCATTGCTTCTTGTCCTGCCCTCAGGTGCTTTGGAGAATAGCTTGACTCTCTCTTCTTTGGGGCAGCCCCTGATAAATGCAGAGTTTTGTCTGTTAATGGTTAGCTGATCTCTCACTTTTATTTTCTATGATCTTGGAGAACTTTCCATCATATGGAATTATTTGAGATACTTAAATAATCTTGTTCATTTGGATCTTTTTTTTTTTTCATGCAGAGAAATTAGGTATTTTGCTGGACCCATGTCCTTCCAGAGGCCAACCATTCATTTGTCATTCATGAGCTGCATCAAAAGGCATGCTCTGAATATTTATTTTTGGAGAACTAATAGAATCAATGTCCGTGGAGATTCTCAGTCATCCAGGTCATGGTTGTCCCAAAGGTGCTTTTTCAAAAGGCAACTGGGATTTATTTTTCCTTTTGCTTTCCTTTGTCTTCAAGGAAAAAAAAATGGAAGTTCAGTTGCCTTTTGAAAAAAAGCACCTTTGGGATAATAGGATCAATATTTGTCCTTTTCAAAGTTGCATATGTACAGTTCCATCTTGTGGGTCGTCCAAGATCACAGATAACATGCAGTACAGACTAATAAATTTGCATCGCAGATCTTTAAACTTTGTAGCAGAGGTGGATTTCAGCAGGTTCTGACCAGTTCTGGAGAACCGGTAGCGGAAATTTTGAGTAGTTCAGTGAACCGGTAGTAAAAATTCTGACTGGCCCCGCCCCCATCTATTCTCTGTCTCCCAAGTCCCAGGTGATCAGGAGGAAATGGGGATTTTGCAGTAACCTTTCCCTGGAGTGGGGAGGGAATGGAGATTTTACAGTATCCTTTCCCTGGAGTGGGGAGGGAATGGAGATTTTACGGTATCCTTCCCCTGCCACGCCCACCAAGCCATGCCACGTCCACCAAGCCACACCCACAGAACCGGTAGTAAAAAAAATTGAAACCCACCACTGCTTTGTAGGATTTGCTAACATCTTTGATGTACAGAAATTTAACCAGACCGGAATGTAAATCTATATAGTTCTTATTAGGTTATGTTTACAGAGGAAGATGTGAAATTCTACCTCGCAGAACTGGCTCTAGCTTTGGATCACCTGCACAGCTTGGGAATTGTATACAGGGACTTGAAGCCAGAAAAGTAAAGTAAAATGTATTTTATCCACTATTATGGTACTCTTATTTAAACCCTTCTTTGTATTTGCCATAAAATAAATGTGGAATCACTGCTATACAGGTAGTCCTTGACTTACGACTATAAATTAGCCCCAAAATCTTTGCAGTTAAGTGTGACATGTGTTCAGTGAATTTTGCCCTATTTTACGACCTTTCTGTTGTTAAGTGAATCACTGCAGTTGTTAAATTAGCAATACTGTTGTTAAGTGAATCTGGCTTGCCCATTGACTTTGCTTGTCAAAAAGTTGCAAAAAGTGATCATGTGACTCTGGGACACTGCAACCGTCATAAATACGAGTCAGTTGCCAATTGTCTGAATTTTGATCAAACGACCATGGGGATGCCCCCCGATGGTTGTAAGTGGGAAAAACAACCATAAGTTACATTTTTCAGTCCTGTTGTAACTTGGAACAGTTACTAAACGAACTGTTGTTAAATCAAAGACTACCTCTACTCTTTTTTTTTTACACAATATGTTTTCAGAAAAATCTTAATTAATTAAATGTAAATACTATAGCATTTTAATTTGTCTTATTAAAATATTCCTGTTATGTGCATTGGTGAATGTGAATTTTAATTTTCAGCATTTTGCTTGATGAAGCAGGACATATCAAGTTAACAGGTAGGTGAAACTTATTAGTATAGCTTTTTTTTTTTAAAAAAAATAATAATTACATAAATAGCATCAGCTGATTAAAACAGGAGGTATTTTTAAGTGGGACAAATTGTTGCTCGATAGATTCATCCGTCATGTCCTTCTTTATCCCTTCAAATTATTGTTCAACTTTTTGTTGAACAAATGCTACATTCCTAAAAGAATCGGTAAAAGTCATTTAACTCAGCCTTTCAGCCGAGACCAAGTGTGCAGTTGTACAGTTGTATATGTTGTACTTTCAGAGACAGTCGTGTGGATTTCTTACCCATTTTCAGCCTCTCTGGAATATGTAAATTTTCTCATGTGTTTTTGATTCTTATGGTCATGCTGTTTAGAGTATCTGGTGTGCTTCACAAGAAGCCATTCCATTTGGATCTGTCAAAAAATAATAATTGCTTATTTATAACATTTCCTAGACACCAACTGTTAGGCCGACTAATATGTATGTACAATAAAAGCAAAACAAATTCTCCAGCAAGATAATAAAACAACTAATCAAAACAAGTGTTACGACAACAACACGCTCTAATCGCAGAAATGCAATTAATTTAAAACCAGACAGTGGCTTTTAGCCTATTGAAGAAATACCAATCCTCATTATTCTAATTCGGTGCTTAACTGCAGGTAGCTGAGACTACATTTTATCGCCGAATGTTGACTAAAAATGACACCTGGGAACTAAGCATGTTTCAAAGAAAAGCTGTGTTAGCTAGCTTGCTGCACTATAGGCTGAAAATATTAAAATAGGGTGAGCAGAAATGAGTATACAAGCTCAGCATGGATTCTGCTTTTTGGGGGAGAAAAATGTTATTGTATGTACGGTATATATTCAATACATTTCTGAGATGACGCAAAGAAGGGCTTGCGTTAGAATCGAATCGAATCGAATCGAATCGAATCGAATCGAATCGAATCGAATAGAATAGAATAGAATAGAATAGAATAGAATAACAGAATAGAATAACAGAAGGAAGGGACCTTGGAGGTCTTCTAGTCCAACCCCCGGCTTAGGTTGAAATCCTCCACTCGGAGAAAAGATACACCATTGAAAATTTTAGCTTGGTCTTTGTACCGTTGTATAAATCTGTCACTTGGAGACTGGTGGAGGCCATGCAGAGATCAAAGCAGTGCTTCTCAACCTTGGCAACTCTTTAAGGTATGTGGGCTTGAAGTCCCAGAATTCCCCAGCCAGCCATATCCACAAATCTTAAAGCTATCAAGGTTGAGAATCACCGGATCAAAGCCCTGGACGGATGGACCTTTCCAGAACCTGGAAGCTAGAGTTAAGTCCAAACCGATTCTCCCCTTCAAACTTTTCATTGACCCAGTGGTGAGGCATATTGCTTTTACATCTAAAACAAGTCCATATCTTTACGGTTGATGCACAATCATAACTGACTTTATCTATAATGTATTCTTCAAACCAAGCATAAAGTTGTGACATCAATGAATCATGAATTCATGTACAGCAACTTAAGAAGGGAGAGGAAAGATAGGACTAGAACTTCATTGTGTCATTATGCAGCTTGTGGGTATCTCAGCGGGGTTGCATGGGGCCATTCTAATTGCTTTATTTAGGAATTAATTGAAGAGGTCATTGATAGTCATGTTGGGTCTCAGCCTACTAAAATTTAGACTATAGAAAGGAACGTATCAGCTTTCAGGTCTTGTTGGCCTGCAGCAAGGAGAGATTTGGTCAAAATGATGACATGAGCATCACCCCATGTTCCAAGATCAGCCTCTTAGGTCCTGCATGCAACATTACAATGCAAATACAAAAGGCCTGGAGTTTCTACCATGGCACATGACTGGATAAGAGATTAAGAAGAGATCATGAAGCTATCGTGACCTTCCATGACCGCTTCTCATTGGGTAGAGTTGAGGAAAGTAGACTTTTCTACTTTCCTCAACTCTACTGGAGGGCCATCGTTGACTCATCTCTAGATCACATTACTTCCCCTAAAAATGCTAATCTTCTTCTTTCCATGACTGATGTTTGCTCAGAATTTCTTTGCTTGGTATGTCTTTGCGATGCTGTTTTAGACTTCGGCTTAAGCAAAGAATCGGTCGACCAAGAGAAGAAGGCCTACTCTTTCTGCGGTACTGTAGAATACATGGCCCCTGAAGTCGTGAACAGGCGGGGCCACAACCAAAGTGCGGATTGGTGGTCGTTCGGGGTTCTCATGGTACTGTGCAATTAATGGCCCAATTTTGTGTTGCATGTCATAAGCATTTGAGACCCTTGATGCATGAATGATAGATAAATTCTCATGAGGGAATTGAATAAACTGGTGGTCATGGCCAGGGGTGGGCTTCAAAATTTTTACCAAGGGGTTCTCTGCCTGGTTGCTGGGGGGGGCAGTCAGGAGTGGGATTTCGGGGTTCTCCGAACTGCACAGAATCTTAGCTAGAAGTTCTGAACCCCTGCAAACCCCCAGCAGCCCATCCCTGGTCAAAAGCATTTGAGACCCTGGATGCATGAATGATAGAAGGGAATATTTGCATTTCGCAGGGTTGAACTGCGGCGTCTTTGGTGCTCTCTGAGCTTGACTATTTTCTTGCAGACATTTCATTACCCTACTAGGTAACATCATCAATAACTGCACGCAATGATGATGTTGTCTGGTTTGGTGATGAAACATCTCCAAGAAAACCACTAAGCTCAGAGAGCACCAAGGGCCGCGTAAATTGATGTATTGCTATTGTAATTGGGTTTGATATTTTTGGAGTTGTGGGTTAGATACTTTTATTTGTTTGGGGTTTTATTGCCATTAATGTTTTGTTTATTTTTATTTTATTTTATACTCTTAGCATGGGGTTTTTATTATATTTTATTTTATAAGGTGCCAGGAATCAGAAATATTCGGTGATAGAAAAATTTAATGAGGTGTAATAAATTATAATGTATAATTATAATATTTCTGCTGCCAAACTTACATCATGATGGAAAATGTGTTATTTGAGTTGAACTGAACACACTTTATGTTAATTTTTTGAGCAAAATAGCTGAGGAAGGAACACTTAAACCAGCATTGGATGTTGAAAAACATATTACATAATGCTATAGTCAATGTAAGGGATGCGGTGGCTCAGCGGCTGAGCTTGTCAATCGAAAGGTCAACAGTTCAGTGGTTCGAATCCCTAGTGCTGCGTAACGGGGTGAGCTCCCATTCCTTGTCCCAGCTTCTGCCAACCTAGCAGTTTGAAAGCATGTAAAAAATGCAAGTAGAAAAATAGGGACCACCTTTGGTGGGAAGTTAACAGTGTTCCGTGTGCCTTTGACATTGAGTCATGCCGGCCACATGACCACAGAGGCATCTTCAGACAATGCTGGCTCTTTGGCTTTGAAACGGAGATGAGCACCGCCCCCTAGAGTCAGGAACAACTAGCATATATGTGCAAGGGGAACCTTTACCTATAGTAAATTTGTTTTAAATGAAATATTTATAGTTGTCATTAACTCTGTAAACAAAGTTATAAATGTATTTTCAGCCATCATAATTTTGTCTGACTTTAAATATCTAAAATTAATCAAATCTATATTAGTGCAAAGTGTTCAGAAGGCATTTAATGTCATCAAAATTGTTTAATATAGATTTATTATTTAGTATAATAAATCTATTATCTATTATGAATTTAACAATTCTGTTAGTGTTTTAATGCAAATTAGTCTGCCTTCACAGTACGTTATAATAAGGAGCAGGCTTTTCTTAAATCTCAATTCTAGAAGCTTAAATCTTGTTTGTTGGTTTGTTTTCTAAACGTTTTTGGTCTTTGTTTCTTTTGCAGTTTGAAATGCTCACTGGTACTTTACCTTTCCAAGGTAAAGACCGAAACGAAACTATGAATATGATACTCAAGTAAGTATTTTTTTTCTGTTCTGTTCCATTGCTAAGTATTTGCAAGTTAACAAAAATGGGCTGCAATACATGTTATTGATACGATAAAATGATTATCAGGTGGGATAATCCCAAAATTCTTCACGATCTAAGCTGTTTGAAAATTTAACTACGGGCAAAAGTGAGTGATTTTGAGATAGTATATTTTTATTTCAGGTTTTCAGGTTTTAAATAGCTTCAAAGTATTGATCAAAGCAAAGCAAAACTTCTATTACAGCCTTCTGGTCAGGGAACCCCACCATAAAGAATAAAGGTGGTTATCCATTTTTAAAATGGATGAGGAAAAAACATAAGCATTTGGCTTAATCCTTAGGACAGTGGTCCCCAATCTGGTGACCTGGGTGAGGGGGTAGGGGGGAGAGAACTGGGCTGTGCGAGGGGTGGGCTGGTCCATGTGTGCGTGTCTGCTGGCCCACCGCTCGTACGAGTGCAGCTGTACACCACCCTGCCGCTTGTGCGAGTTAAGCTGTGTGCAATTTGTGCGGACTGGCCCTCCTCTCACATGGCCCAGTTTTGAATAGGCCGCAGCCTGATAGTAGGCTGTGGCAGGGGTGAAATTCCATTTTTTTCCCCTACCGGTTCTGTGGCTGTGGCTTGGTGGGCATGGCAGGGGAAGGATATTTTTTGGTAAATATGGTACTAAATGCATCCATCTGACTGACAATCTTAATTGGGGCTTATTTTTGGGGTAGGGCTTATATTAAGAGCATCCTGAAAAATCATGCTAGGGCTTATTTTCCGGCTGGGTCTTATTTTGGGGAAAATACGGTACTAAATGCATCCATCTGTCTGACAATATTAACTGGGGCTTATTTTTGGGGTAGGGCTTATATTACAAGCATCCTGAAAAATCAAGCTAGGACTAATTTTCTGGTTGGGTCTTATTTTTGGGGAAACAGGGTATTTAAGTTAGAACAATAATTTCTTGTCTCTTTGAACAATCAGGTATGCAGTGGGAAACACATGTTCAAAGGCCCATTTGAGTAAATTGTTTGCATTTGATTTTTTTTAATTGGAAAGCACTTCTTGAATCTGAATTGTCTCTTTTCCCAGAGCAAAACTTGGAATGCCACAATTCCTTAGCCCTGAAGCTCAGAGTCTCCTGAGGATGTTGTTTAAAAGGAATCCTTCAAACAGGCTAGGTAAGTTAGTCCTACCTACATTAGTCTTCCTTGAGGTGGAAGTTTCCAGATGTTCTGGACCTTCACCTCAAAATACCACAGTCAAAGGATAAAGGAGAGAAATGCCTTAGTCTGCAACATTGCAAAAACTCCAGGTTGGTGGACTGTGTTGTAGCATTTCATAACCTCCCTGATATAATCTATTTATTTATTTATTTATTTTATTTTAATTACATTTATATGCTGCCCTTCTCCCGAAGGACTCAGGGCGGTTCATAACAACAAAATGACAACAATAAATTACAATAAAATAAAGTAGAAAATAATCCAATTAAAACCCAACAATTAAAACTGAGATTCCCAACAGATCAGGAGATTTGTTGAAAGAGCCATGTCTTCAGGTCACCACGGAAGGAGTGGAGGTCGGGGGCTGTCCGGAGCTCCGTGGGTAGCTCGTTCCAGAGGGTCAGTGCGGCCACAGAGAATGCCCTCGTCCTGGGCGCCATCAGCCGACATTGTCTGGCCGAT
The DNA here is from genome assembly GCF_059756535.1 of Pantherophis guttatus. NCBI lineage: Eukaryota > Metazoa > Chordata > Lepidosauria > Squamata > Colubridae > Pantherophis > Pantherophis guttatus. The sequence continues at coordinate 11,642,892 of NC_142074.1, read as the reverse complement.
GGCACCTGAAGGAGGGCAGTCCTATGTGAGCGCACTGGGCGCAGGGAGGCTGGTAGGTGGTGGTCCTGCAAGTACCCCGGGCCCATGCCATGAAGGGCTTTATAGAATACTATGGCTAAATATCTAAACATTCTTGGTTTTTTGCTCAAAAATTCCTTTACATTAGCCTTGGTATATTTTACATTGTTTTTTTTAAAAAAGAGCATTCTCTGTCATTGAAAGTCTACAGAGATTCTCAGTCATCCAGGTCATAGTTGCGCCAAAGGTGCTTTTTCAAAAGGCAACTGGACTTACTTAGTTCCTTCCTTCCTTCCTTCCTTCCTTCCTTCCTTCCTTCCTTCCTTCCTTCCTTCCTTCCTTCCTTCCTTCCTTCTTTCCTTTTCTATTTCTCTCTTTCTCTGTCTCTTTCTTTCTTCTTTCTTTCTTTCTCTTTTTTCTTTCTCTGTCTCTTTCTCTGTCTCTTTTTTCTTTTTTTCTTTCTTTTTCTCTCTCTGTCTCTCTTTCTCTTTCTTTTCTTTCTTTTCTTCCTTCCTTCCTTCCTTCCTTTCCTCTTTCTTTCTTTCCTTTTCTATTTCTCTCTTTCTCTGTCTCTCTTCTTTCTTTCTTTCTTTCTCTGTCTCCCTTTTTTCTTTCTCTGCCTCTCTTTTTTCTTTTTTTCTTTCATTCTCTCTCTCTTTCTCTTTTCTTCCTTTCCTTCCTTCCTTCCTTCTTTTCTTTTTTCTTTCTTTCTTTTTCTTTTTCTCTTTCTCTGTCTCTTTCTTTCTTCTTTCTTTTCTCTTTCTTTCTCTTTCTTTCTGTCTCTCTCTCTCTCTCTCTTTCTTACTTTCTTTCTTTCTCTCTCTCTTTTTCTGTCTCTATCTCTTTCTTTTCTTTTCTTTTCTTTTCTTTCTTTTCTTTCCTTCCTTCCTTCCTTCCTTCCTTCCTTCCTTCCTTCCTTCCTTCCTTCCTTCCTTCCTTCCTTCCTTCCTTCCTTTCTCATCCATGAAGCTTCTTCAGAACTGGAGAAGCTTCTTGGATGAGAAGCAAAACATCTCCAAGGTGAAACAAAAAAAGTCCAGTTGCTTTTTGAAAAAGCACCTTTGGTTCTGCCATTGAAAACACTTTCAGTGCTTAAGCCCTTGGGGGCCGTCTGTGATTGATATTTCATTTCCAGTAGCATGATTGTGTAGACTGCAGTCTTTTGAATCTGACTTGGAATGCAGTGTAGAAAATGGGAAGCTGATGCTTGGGAACCGGAAAGTTTCTTTTCAGTATTTGAAAAAAAAATTATTTATGAATATATGATACTCAAAGCCAGGTGCAAACCTGTAGCTAATGCCGTCATAACAGCAACCTAAAATCCCAGGAGTACAACATATAATTAAAGTAAGATTTCTGGCACCAGGAGCTCTGCAATGCTCAAGTTCCAAAGTCCTTCAAGAAGATTCACAGTTTAACAAGATAGAAGACCCAGAAAGTCAAAGTTACCCATGCTACAGAAAAGCAAATTCTTCTAGTGGAAGGGAACTCGCGCCAAGTAGACTTACCGTGTTTCCTTGAAAATAAGACCCTGTCTTATATTTTTTTGAACCCTGAAAGAAGTTCTTAGCCTTATGACCATGTGCTCAAAAGCCTGATTGGGCTTATTATCAGGGGATGTCTTATTTTGGGGAAAACAGGGTACTTTTAGGTCCCTTCCGATTGCATCGCTCAGTCGATGGGGACCTTCATCAGCAGACGTAGTTGTTGTTTGATTGGCAATCATTTGTGTCTTGTCTTCCTTGAAATTATAGGGGCTGGTCCTGATGGGGTTGAAGAAATAAAGAGGCATCCCTTCTTTTCAACCATTGACTGGAATGTGAGTCTATGGAATAAATCTGTACTCAGGATACCGTTCTTGTAAGGACTAAGTTTAATATAATGCTTGACAACTCTTGCATTTTTTTTAATGTTGGGAAATACCTTGAGCAGGTAAAGCAAAAAAAAAAAAAGCCAATATCATTTCTGCCAAAGGGTGGAAAAAAAGAAAGGGTTAGTGCAATAAACTCCTTCTCCTTCTCCTTCTCCTTCTCCTTCTCCTTCTCCTTCTCCTTCTCCTTCTCCTTCTCCTTCTCCTTCTCCTTCTCCTCCTCCTCCTCCTCCTCCTCCTTCTCCTTCTCCCTCTTCCACTTCTCCTCCTCCTCTTCTTCTTCTTTCTCTTCCTTCTCCTCTTCTTCCTTTTCTCCTTCTCCTTCTCTTCCTCTTCCACTTCTCCTCCTCTTCCTCCTCTTCTTCTTCCTCCTCCTCCTCTTCTTCTTCTTTCTCTTCCTCCTCTTCCTCTTCTACTTCTCCTCTTCTTCCTCCTCCTCCTCTTCTTCCTCCTCCTTTTCCTCCTCCTTTTCCTTCTCCTCTTCCTCTTCTTCTTCCCTCTTCCTCTTCTTCTACTTCTTCTCCTCCACCACCTCCTCCTTCTTCTCCTTCTCTGCCTCTTCCTCCCCCTCCCCTCTCCTCCCCCACTTCCTCTTCTTTTGCACCTAAAATGTATCTAATAGTACATATTTTTTTTATTTCTTTTCATAGCATTTAGAAGCTTTTCAAAAATGTTTATAGAAACGGGGGAGAACGCAGGTTCAAGAAAAGCATGATACCTTTTCATTCGCTAATGACTGCCTATTGCTTAGAGAATATTTATACTCGCATCCAGTAGTTTTCCTTTCCTCAATAAGTCTCTTTGAAGAACCAAACTCTTCTGTAATAGAAGGAGATGTTGAGTTTGATTCATTCCTCTTTCTGTGTCTCCAGATGGCTCTGGGGACAATCACAAGTGTGGGAAGAGGCACAGGCACAGAAAGGAAATGTTTCTAAAATGGAACCTGCTGAAGCAAAGAACTTCCCATTAGAAAAACAATATAAATCCACGGTAATCTATGGTGAAATAATTTTCTGTGATTCTGATTCCAGAAACTTTACAGGACAGAGATCCAGCCTCCATTTAAACCTGCTTCTGGAAGACCGGAAGATACATTTTGCTTTGACCCAGAATTCACAGCAAAAACTCCCAAAGGTAATAGTACTTAGATTTATATACCGCTTCACAGGGCTTTTACAGCCCTCTCTAAGCGATTCACAGAGTCAGCATCTTTGCCCCCCAACCATCTGGGTCCTCATTTTACTCACCTCGGAAGGATGGAAGGCTGAATCAACCTTGAGCCGGTCAGGATTGAACTCTTGGCAGAGGACAGAATTATCCTGCAATACTGCATTCTAACCACTGGGAGAGAAGGAAGGAAGGAAGGAAGGAAGGAAGGAAGGAAGGAAGGAAGGAAGGAAGGAAGGAAGGAAGGAAGGAAGGGACAATAGTATTAGCAATAGCTCTTAGACCTACCCTGTTTCCCCAAAAATAAGACATCCCCTGATAATAAGCACAATCGGGCTTTTGAGCGCATGCATTAAAATAAGCCTCCTCTCGAATATAAGCCCTCCCTGTCCATGCTAATTATTTGTTTTTTGTTTTAAAAAAAAATCAAGCCTTAATTGTCTTCTTTCTTACAACACTCAAAAGGGATGGTTAGATTTGCCATCTTTCCGAAAGAGGATTCTTTGATAAATCGGCATGATGATATAGAATATTTTGCGTTATATGTTGGCCAATTCTAACGTGTCATACTGTTCCATTTTAATCAAGATTCTCCTGGAGTCCCGCCAAGCGCCAATGCCCATCAGCTCTTCAAAGGTTTCAGTTTTGTGGCAACGAACACTATAGAAGACCACAGAATCACCCCTCTCAACAACATTTTGCCAATAGTACAGGTAAAAAAAAAAAGGGTGTGTGTATGTGTAGAGTTTCTAGTCCTGTGATGGCAAACCTATGGCACATGTCAGCCATGTTGCCTGGCACGCACGGTGTTGCCCATTCCTCTTCTAGGTTTCTGTTGTGGCCCGTCAGCGGCCTGTGCAGATTGTAACTGATTCCGACAACGAGGAGGCTGGTGTGGTGCTGCGCCAGCAGCCTGTGCAGCTGGCGCTCGAATCGGACAGTGAGGAGGCTGGAGAAGTTGTGGTGCCAGAGGCGGGGATTCAGCCAGGGCCTTCAGAAGCTCCCATAAGTGAAGAGGACGAAGAGAAGGAGCCTCTTCTCAATGCACAGGCGCGCAGAGCTGCCAAAAGGCAGGAGTGGCTCCTCAGGAGGAGGTCTCCTCGAGAGTAAGGCTTGGGGCTAATTGGCCACTGCCTTAGCCTATTTAAGGAGGAACGCCGATTGCAGCAAGCTGTAGGGAACAACTTGAGTTCAATCTCCTTTGCGTCTGGATTCTCTGCAAAATTGCTTCTGGGCTTTCTGCCAACTCTAGTAAGACTGTGATTACCTTATCTTAGAATTCTGGTAGGTTGTTAAGACAGTTTATTAACAGCCTTTGGTTGATAAAGACTGAGTTATTTGAGTAAAATAAGCTTTGTATAGAGTTTGTGTGTGTTGCGTTCTTTGGGGTCCGTAGCCTGGGGCAGGACAGTTTCTGGCATGCATGCGCACGCAATTATCAGGTGTCCTTTGTGCGTGCGACAGTGCGAGAAATGATCAACGTATTAAATCCAAATTCAACCAAAGTCTGATATAATGTTAATTGTGAACCAGTTGGGATGCATCAACAACTGCATCCACTAAGCCTAAAACTGCATCCACTAAGCCTAAAAAGCTGGCTCCAGGGGATTATAAGTGCTTCTCTGAGTGAGGGTGCCTTTCCTGCCGCCTTGAAAGAGGCGGTAGTGAGGCCCCTCCTCAAGAAGCCTTCCCTGGACCCGGCTGAATTAGCCAACTATCGTCCAGTCTCCAACCTTCGTTTTGTGGCGAAGGTTGTTGAGAGCGTGGTGGCACGACAACTTCCCCGGCACCTGGATGAAGCTATCTATCTAGACCCGTACCAGTCGGGCTTCAGGCAGGGGTACAGCACTGAAACGGCATTGGTCGCGTTGGTGGATGATCTCTGGAGGGCTCGGGACAGGGGTTGCTCCTCTGTCCTAGTCCTATTAGACCTCTCAGCGGCTTTTGATACCATCGACCATGGTATCATGCTGCAGCGGTTGAGGGGGTTAGGAATAGGGGGCACCGTTTTGCGGTGGTTCTCCTCCTTCCTCTCCGACCGCTCGCAGTTTGTGTTGGCAGGGGGACAGAGGTCGACCTCGAGGCATCTCGCATGGGGAGTGCCGCAAGGGTCGGTCCTCTCGCCTTTCCTGTTCAACATTTATGTGAAGCCGCTGGGTGAGATCATCCGTGGTTTTGGGGTGAAGTGTCATCTGTACGCTGATGATACTCAGCTGTACATCTCCACCCCAGACCACCCCAACGATGCCCTTGATGTGATGTCCCGCTGCCTGGAGGCCGTGCGGGCCTGGATGGGGAGGAACAGGCTCAGACTCAACCCCTCCAAGACCGAGTGGCTGTGGCTTCCGGCGCCCCGATATAGTCAGCAGGTGCCATCGCTGACTATTGGGGGTGAATCTTTGCCCCCCACAGAGAGGGCTCGCAATCTGGGTGTCCTCCTGGACGCACGGCTGTCTTTAGAAGAGCACATGACGGCCGTGGCCAGGGGGGCCTTTTATCAGGTTCGCCTGATTCGCCAGTTGCAGCCCTTTCTGGATCGGGACGCCTTGCGCACGGTCACTCACGCCCTTGTCACCTCCCGGTTGGACTATTGTAATGCTCTCTACATGGGGCTCCCCTTGAAGAGCACTCGGAGGCTCCAACTGGTCCAGAATGCGGCCGCGCGGGTGGTTATGGGTGCAACCCGTTGCGCCCACGTGACACCCCTCCTGCGCGAGCTGCACTGGCTCCCAGTGGTCTTCCGGGTGCGATTCAAGGTGTTGGTTACCACCTTTAAAGCGCTCCATGGCATAGGACCCGGGTACCTTCGAGACCGTCTTCTGCCACCAATAGCCTCCCACCGACCAGTCCGCTCCCACAGAGAGGGTCTCCTCCAGGTGCCATCAGCCAAGTTATGTCGGCTGGCGACATCCAGGGGGAGGGCCTTCTCTGTGGGAGCTCCAGCCCTGTGGAATGAACTGCCCCCCGAAATACGAAAGATTTCCGACCTCCGGGTGTTTCGCTGCGCTCTGAAGACCCTGTTGTTCCGCCAGGCAGGGTTACTAACATAACGTTTTAAATTGGGGTATTTTAAATTTCTGGGATTTTAATTGGAGCCTAATTATTTAATGATTTTAAATTTTAAATTGTTGTCGTGTTTTTTGTGTTTTTAAATAGGCTGTACACCGCCCTGAGTCCTTCGGGAGAAGGGCGGTATAGAAATAAAATTATTATTATTATTAAAAAAAAAAAACTTAAAAAGGATAAAATGGCCCAAAAGTTGGTCGTTTTAGGTCTGCCTCTGCCCTTAACTACTATATTTCTTTTCACAAGTCCAAATGATATGGAGCTGATAAGAAGTGTAGGGTGCCTGCAGAAACGTTCCGAAAAAGTTTATGAAATAATTGCAAGCTTTTAAAAGTTGTTTTACTGTGTTCTTTAGCAACTTCATGGGAGCAGTGCACTCTTCACAGATGCCTATGAACTTAAAGAAGACATTGGAGTGGGCTCCTACTCGGTGTGTAAGCGCTGCATCCATACAGTTTCCAATATGGAATTTGCTGTGAAGGTATGTAGGACAGGGGTGAAATCTTTATTGTTTATTCATTTATTGGTTCGATTTATATGCCACCCTTCTCCGGAGACTCAGGGTGGCTTACAATGCGTTAAGCAATAGCCTTCATACTTTTGTATATACCTGCTTAGCGGTGTTCTTTTTTATACAAAGTCAGCTTATTGCCCCCACAATCCGGGTCCTCATTTTACCTACCTCGGAAGTATGGAAGGCTGAGTCAACCTTGAGCCTGGTGAGATTTGAACTCGCAGTAATTGCAGGCAGCTGGCAGCTAAGTGCTACTATAACAGCACTTTAGTCTGCTGCTCCACCAAGGCTCTTGTTAATAAATCCAGCAGGTTCTGACAGGTTCTGGAGAACCGGTAGCGGAAATTTTGAGTAGTTCGGAAAACCAGCAAATACCACTTCTGGCTGGCCCCAGAGTGGGGTGGGAATGGAGATTTTGCAATATCCTTCCCCTGCCATGCCCACAGAACCGGTAGTAAAAGAAATTTCACCACTGATGTAGGACACTATTTTTTTCCCCACATCACTGGCAACTCTGAAGCTGGCCTAGCTGAGGCCATCTTAGAGGCTCCAGTGTTGCCACAATGGTGATGAGGAATAGGGGGGCGGGGGGAGTAGAGATAGTTGGAGTTCTGTAGCCAAAACAAAATAGTTTCCCCTGAGAACCAAGATCATTCCCCCGGGTGGCTGAAGAGAGGAGGAGTGAAGTTTCCAAGCAACCAGACAGCACCTTGATCGGACCATGTGACCAATGGTTTGGGGGAAAGGGGAAAAACTTTTACTTTTAATTAGGTGAAAACCATGGGAACCTTTAGAGTCGGTTTTGTTCTGTCCCCGTCCCACACACGCACCCCCACAGACGGCCCAGAGTTAATAAGCCACACGACAAAATCTTTGAAGATAAAGCTGGCAGCAACCCAGTGGCTAGCTGCCAATTCAGACTTTACTCACACAAAACAAAGATTAGACTGCAAGCATTCCGATAAAGCAGGCAAAGTTTCAGCAATACAAGGATTAGCCCAAATGCAGTCCGACAAGGCAGGCAGAAGTCCAGTAACGCAGAGATCATGGATTATTTCTAGTTTTTGCTCGTCACAAACTGAACCGGCCACCACACCCACATTTATACCCTGTGGGGTGTGGTCCAGTGACTCAGCTAATCTCTGGCACGCCTTCCCCTCTGCTGCGCACGCTTCTCCCTGCGCCTCTGCCGAGGATCCAGTCAGCACTTATCTCCTTCGTCGCTGTCCACCTGTGGCTGCGGGGACGTGCTTGGCTCTGAGCCTATCGTTTGGCCTTCGGTGTCCTCCGGAGGCATTGCCAGAGAGGAGGGTCCTGGAGAGGGAGGCCTTGCCAACTCCTCTCCCTCACTCTCAGAGTCTGCATCTGTCGATAGCCCAGGCTCAGGCAACGGAGCCACAACAGGTTTTCACCAGTTTGTGCCAATATTTGTTCTTTGAGGAACCTGCTTGCCTCAGAGTTCTCTTTGCTATGAGTGTATTACTTGGAACCCTGACAATCATGTTTAAATATCTAAACATCTTTAACAACCTACATAAATTAGCCTGCATTTAATAAACGTTTTATAGCTCTTCACCATTTTAAATTAAATTAAGGTTTGGGTTCTTTTCATCTTATTTAGAATGACCATATAAAGGAACAGGACTCATTTTTTTTCTAAACATCTAAGCTGCAAATTTGGCAATGTATGATACCAATAGAGGAGAATATTTGTAGCTCAAGGTTAAACTGTGGGATCCTTGGTGCCCTCTGAGCTTGGTTGTTTGCTTGTAGATGTTTTATTACCCACCCATGTAATATCATCAGTGCTACTAAAGAGAGGGGTTTGCTTTCTTTTATGTAGAATAGGATAGAATAGAATAACAGAGTTGGAAGGGACCTTAGAGGTCTTCTAGTCCAACCCCCTGCCCAGGCAGGAAACCCTACACCACTTCAGACAAATGGTTATCCAACCTCTTCTTAAAGATGTAAAATGAGAGCAAACCTTACTCCCTCCTAGCACTGATGATGTTAACCTAATTCGGGTAATGAAACATTGGTAATATATGCTTCTTTCTTGGGGGTTGACATGTTATTATCTTCAATTATTTGTGGATGTGCTATTTAGAACTTTAACATTAAGAAGATAATTGCCGGAAGGATATTTTACTATTGCTGGTATTTCATTCATTCATTCATTGGCTGCCCATCTTAAAACTGGTTAATTCTGGGAGGCTTACAATTATAAAAGATAAAAAACTATATGTACTAAAAACAAAGTTAATACAAAGCCAAACACTACAGTCCAAATAAAGATGGGGAGACCGGGAGCAGGATAGGTGGGGTGGGGAAGTGGGATCTATTGTAAATCTATCAACCATCTCCACTGTGATGTTGCCCCATTGAAGCCCCAAGCTATCTGGCAGAACCAGGTCTTCAGGTTCTAACCAACCTTACACTGGAGGCTAAATGTTCCAGAGAGCAGGTGCAATGGCAAAGAAGGCCCTTCCCCTGGATCCCGCCAGCCAGAATACTTGGACTGACGGCACCAGTGGAGCAGGCCAATCCCAGTCCTCTCTATTTCCATTTTATTGGCATAGTGTAAAACTTTAGTACATGAGTTGTGTCTATTAATTGTTGGTGTCAGGCCTGGAAGCCATCTTTTTCATTGGATCTTCAGGCCTGCCGCATTTACTACTGTGGGAAACTGGGAGTGTGGATTGTATGGAGCTAGGGCAATATATAGCCATAATAATATTCCTTTCTCAGAGAGTCAAGGACATCTTGCCCTGCACCTGGAGGTGTGTGACTGGGAGGCATCTCCAATTGGGATGATGCTTTGATTGGACCATGTGATGGACATGTGGTGTTGGGCAGGGACTTGGATTTTCCTTTGTGTGGGGAAAACCTGGAAACTTTCAGATTCGGGTTTTCCCAGATGTGCCAATAGGACATCTCTAATAAAATGGAAGTTTGAGGAAACTCAAGCCTCGGAGTCTTCTTTGTTGGCCTGACAGTTGGGTTCAATTAGCATGATGTTCTTGTCATTTAGACAGTTCAAGATTTGAAGTGGCAGATCCCTTACTTAGGCAGGCCTTTTAAGTTTGCTGCCTTATTTCTATCTAATCCGTCTTTTTTAAAGTATCTCAAAAGTATGTCTCATCTGCAGACCTGCCTTGAGGTAGGAAAGAAAGAGAGAAAGATTCAGCGTCCACGTTATAAAATTGAGGAATTCCAATGTTTTGAAATGCTCGGGATATCTTTCAATGATATTTAATTTAATAAATTTAATTAATAATAATAATAATAATAATAATAATAATAATAATAATGCTTCTAACCTAGAACTGCCTAGAATTGTCGGCACTCAGTTGTGATGCTGGCTTCGCAATTCTGGGAATTAAAGGGAAGAAGGCTGTTTCTGTGTCCTTGTTTACAAGGTGGCCTTGAAAACTGAGGCTGTTGTATTCTTTCTTAAATAGAAATGTGCTTCGTTGCGCTGAATTTAATCTCCTGTCACACTTCCTTGTGACCATTGTCTCTCCCCTCTCCAGATAATTGACAAAAGTAAGAGAGATCCTTCCGAAGAAATAGAAATCTTGATGCGGTACGGACAGCACCCTAACATTATTACTTTAAAAGATGTAAGTATTCTGTTTGGTTTCTAGAGCACGTACAAAGTGTAGCTGTTGATGGGATGAAGGCCTTTCCTCTGGTCCAGCCTCTGCTGGGATGCAGAAGAGAAGCTTCGATATTTGAAATATGATTCTGTTTGATTAAAAAATAGGCTTTGTTGTGGTACATCTACAAAGGTCTGTGGGTGGAAATGTAATTTCATCTGTATTAACTTTATAGAAGGGATGTCCATCCTTTGCAACTTGTAGACCTCAACTCTCAGAATTGGGGAATTCTAGAGTAGAGTAGAGTAGAGTAGAGTAGAGTAGAGTAGAGTAGAGTAGAGTAGAATAGAATAGAATAGAATAGAATAGAATAGAATAGAATAGAATAGAATAGAATAATGGAAGAGTGGAGTAGAGTAGAAGAGAAGAGTAGAGTAGAAGAGTAGAGTAGAGTAGAGTAGAGTAGAATAGAATAATGGAATGGAATGGAATGGAATGGAAGAATAGAATAGAATAGAATAGAATAGAATAGAATAGAATAGAATAGAATAGAATAGAATAGAATAGAATAGAATAGAATAGAATAGAATTCTTTATTGGCCAAGTATGATTGGACACACAAGGAATTTGTCTTAGGCGCATATTCTCTCAGTGTATCTAAGGAAAATAAAATACATTCATCAAGAATAAAAAAATACAACACTTAGTGATAGTCAAGGTTACTAATAAGCTATCAAATCGTACTAGGAAACAAATAAAAACAATATAAATGGAAAGATACAAGCACATGGTTATAGTAATCAGTGGGAAGAGATAGATACTAGTAAGGAAGAGAAGAATAATAGTAATACAGACTTAGTAAATTATTTGACAGTGTTGTGGGAATTAGTTGTTAAGCAGAGTGATGGCATTCGGGGGGGAAACTGTCCTTGTGTCTAGTTGTTCTGGTGTGCAGTGCCCTATAGAAGAAGGTAGAAGTTGAAACAATTTATGTCCAGGATGCAAGGGGTCTGTAGATATTTTCACAGCCCATCAATTCTGGGATTGAAGTCAACAAGTCTTAAAGTTGCCAAGATCGGACACCTCTGCTTTATGGCGAAGGAAAGAACCTCATTTAGCACATGATCTTGGTTGTTTCCTCAATCCCTCAGTATCCTCTCATCTGCCAGGCTGAAGCAGCAAAAGGTTATTCAGTAGATTTGGAATCTTTGTCACCTTAAAAAAATGGTATTGGTGGAAAGTCAGCCTCTTCTGTTGAGTGTGCCTCTAGGGAGACCCTGTGTTTCACACCCCGCTCCTGAAGTATGTGTTACTCAACTATATTAAACTTCTACAGGTGTACGATGATGGTAAATATATCTACCTTGTCACAGAATTGATGAAGGGAGGGGAGCTCCTGGATCGTATTCTCAGACAGAAGTATTTCTCAGAACGCGAAGCGAGTGCCGTCTTGTATACTATCGCTAAAACTGTGGACTACCTGCACTGTCAAGGAGTAAGCTGGGCCACGTTTTGATAATTTAATTAAGTTTTGGATTTATGTTTTTAGGGTTTGCTTCGATCTTGGCTTTATGCTTGCTGTAAACTGCAACTGTACTTTATCATGAGCGGCCGTATAAATGAATCTTTTAAATGTCTGTTAGCCACTGAGCAGTAGCTCAGTGGCTCAGATGCTGAGCTTGTTGATCGAAAGGTCGGCAGTTCAGCAGTTCGAATCCCTAGTGCCGTGTAACGGGGTGAGCTCCCGTGACTTGTCCCAGCTTCTGCCAACCTAGCAGTTCGAAAGCACATAAAAAATGCAAGTAGAAAAATAGGGACCACCTTTGGTGGGAAAGGAACAGCGTTCCATGCACCTTTGGCATTTAGTCATGCCAGCCACATGACCATGGAGGCGTCTTTGGACAGTGCTGGCTCTTACGGCTTTGAAACAGAGATGAGCACTGCCCCCTAGAGTTGGGAACGACTAGCACATGTGTGCAAGGGGAACCTTTACCTTTACCTTAGAGATTTCTCAGTCATCCAAGTCATGGTTGTCCCAAAGGAGCTTTTTCAACTGGACTTCCTTGTTTTCTCTTTTGAAGACGTTTCACTTCTCATCCTAGAAGCTTCTTCAGATCTGACAGGAGATTCGAAGGATTTATCTTCCTTGCAGACAGCTGGTTCTTTGCATCCTTTTAGAGGGTCGTTGAAGCACTTGGAAGTTTATCTGTGTCCTCAGGGTCACCTGAGTCTGCCATTTTTAGCTGCACAATTTGGGATGAACATCCTTTGAATGGTGTGGGAGTAGGAATGGATTTCCAGAGAAAAATTGCAGACTACGGGAACCAGGAGCAGCACTTAGGTGACCCAGAGGACACAGATAAACCTCCAAGTGCTTCTACGACCCTCTAAAAGGATGCAAAGGACCAGCTGTCTGCAAGGAAGATAAATCCTTCCATTCCCCATTATCCTGTCAGAGCTGAAGAAGCTTCTTGGATGAGAAGCAAAACGTCTTCAGAAGAGAAAACAAGGAAGTCCAGTTGCCTCCTGAAAAAAGCACCTTTGGGACAACCAGTTGGTTAGTGATCTATGTCCTCAGACTCACCTGAGTAGTGCTCCTGGTTCCTGTAGTAGGATTAAATTGCAGACTACAGGAACCAAGAGCATCACTTCAGGTGACCCTGAGGACACAGATAAACCTCCAAGTGCTTCAAGGACTCTCTAAAACAGTGATGGTTTACTTTTTCAGCACCAAGTGCCGAAACTGGAGTGCTCACGCGCTGGAGTGCCAGAACCCAGAACAGAACAGCTGGCTGGTGTGCATGCGGGCGGCAGTCAGCTGCTCTTCCGGGTTCCGTTGTGCGCATGCACGCTGCCCAGCTGACCTTCACACAAAGACCAGCTGGTCGGCGTGCATGAGCATGCTGGAACCCGCAACAGAACAGCTGGCTGCTGCGCATGCCATGCGCAGGACAGAACCTGGAATAGTAGCTGGTGATGGCACGCATGCCCACAGAGAGGGCTCTGCATGCCACCTCTGGCACGCATGCCATAAATTCGCCATCACGGCTCTAAAAGGATGCAAAGGACCAGCTGTCTGCAAGGAATATAAATCCTTCGATTCTCCACTATCCTGTCAGATCTGAAGAAGCTTCTTGGATGAGAAGCGAAACGTCTTCAAAAGAGAAAAACAAGGAAGTCCAGTTGCCTCCTGAAAAAAGCACCTTTGGGAGAATCTTTTAAATATATAAATAAATATCCATGTACTGAAATCCTGAAGAGCCAGTTTGGTGACGGGTTAAAGCATCACTCCAGAAACCAAGGGAAACCATGATTATAATCCCACTTTAGGCATGAAAGCCAGCTGGGTGACTTTGGGCCAGTCTCTCTCAGAAGAGAAGAAAAGAAGGCAAGGAAACAGCAGTTCTCAAACCTTGCCAAGAAAACCGCAAAAAATGACGCAGGTAGACATTAGGAGTCAACATTGACTCAAAGGCACCAAATAAACAAACTGAAGTCCTTATATTTTCTTACATGTACTGTATATCATTTCAGAAAATGAGTTGATTTGAGGACAAGTGCTAACCAGAGACTGGTCTGTATAATAAAGCTAGGTGGGATATTGTCAGGGATGGGCCGCAGGGGTTCGAGAGAACCTCTAGCTAAGATTCTGTGCAGTTTGGAGAACCCCCAAATCCCACTCCTGGCTGGCCCTGCCCTGCCCCTCCCAGGAGTCCCCAGGTGGGCCATTTTGGATGCAGGTAAATTGCATGGTGCACATGGAGGCTTGGGGAGGGTGAAAAACGGGCCTACCAGAATTTCAGGAAGGCCGGAAACAGGCCCGTTTATGGCCTCCAGAGGGCCTCCGGAGCCTGGAGCAGCCGTTTTTGCCCTCCCGGAGGCTCAAAAAAAGCCTCCGGAGCCTGGGGAGGACAAAAACGCTCCCACTGTGGTGCAGGAGGCTGACTAGGCCATGGCCACGGCCACCCAGCAACCAGGCAGGGAACCCCTTGCTAAGATTTTTGAAGCCCACCCCTGGTTATTGTATTTTAGAATTGAGCTGGCAATTGCTGGAGGCAAAATTAGAGTTTGTTTGTTTTTAAGACAAACAAACTGACCCAAAGTCAGTTGTTGTGTTGGGCGGCCGTACAAATTGAATGAATGAATGAATCAATCAATCCATAAATAAGTAAACAAACAAACTTGATTTAGAAGTAGGTGTTTGTAAGCAAAAGAGAGAATCGGGTTTAATGATTAACTTTTTAAATGACAGCTGGGTAAATTGATTCTGTGGTCTGTGCCTAATTTTAAAATCTCATTTTATTTTATTTTTTTAGAAATTGGATTTAAACATTCAATCATTCATTCTATTCCCCTTGTTAATCCTGAGTTGATAGAATTACTCAATCTTTTAAAATGGTTTTTTTTTCCTGATTTCAGCCAAAATAGTTGGGTTTTATATGTGTTTTTTTTTTTTAAGGTTGTGCATCGGGATCTTAAACCAAGTAATATTTTGTATATGGATGATTCCAATAATGCTGATTCCATCAGGATTTGCGATTTCGGCTTTGCAAAGCAACTTCGGGGAGAGAATGGGCTTCTCTTAACACCATGCTACACTGCTAATTTTGTGGCACCAGAGGTATGCATTATCCTGTTTGGTTTTACAAATCGTCTTTTTAAATCTCCAGGAAAGTATTTGTATTTCACGAGTTTGCGGGGTAGATTGCTTTGCTCTGTTGTTCCTTGCAACATAATAATTGATTTATTCTCTCACATACAGTAGTGGCCAAAATTGTGGAAAACTTTTGGGAAAAGTGTATTTTTGAGGTTTGATGGCTAATAACACCACTTTTGGGGGGAGTTTCAAGATAATCCTATTCCACTGCTGGAATGGCCTGGGAATAGCCCAGACCTTCACCCAATTGAAAATCTATGGAGCCGTCTAAAGAAACTTGTTAGTCAGAAGCGACCCAGCAATAAAACCCAGTTAATAGAAGCAATCATTCAATCTTGGTTTCACATGATAACAGCTGCAGAACTAAAAGATTTGGTTCACTCCATGGGAAGACATTGTGAGGCCATAATTCATGCTAAAGGTTACCCAACTAAGTATTAACTGACATAGTGATAATTTTTGTATATCTCGTTTTTTTCTATGGAGATAATTTTTGTATATTTCGTTTTTTCTCCGTGTTTGAC
This sequence comes from Pantherophis guttatus, assembly GCF_059756535.1. Classification (NCBI taxonomy): domain Eukaryota; kingdom Metazoa; phylum Chordata; class Lepidosauria; order Squamata; family Colubridae; genus Pantherophis; species Pantherophis guttatus. The sequence goes on along the minus strand of NC_142074.1, from coordinate 11,627,477 downwards.
TTTTCTTCTTTATACTGTAACTGCTATTCTAATAGCAAATCCTTTATCAAAGTGATTGCATTAAATTCTTGATTAAATGATCTTTCCATTGATGTATAATGTTATGGTACTACTCCCCCAAAAAGTGGTGTTATTAGCTAGTTTTAGAAAATACACTTTTCCCAAAAGGTTTCCACAATTTTGGCCACTACTGTAAGAGCATGCATAAATGGGCTTCTTAATGTATAGAAACAAACATGGAAACCCAGAATTCAGTTGAATATTGATTATTGTTCTGTATACTACTGCAGCATTTGAGTGGTGCTGTGGCCTACAGGTGGAGCTCTCGCCTCACAATCAGGAGGCTGTGAGTTCAATCCTATGTAGAGACAGATATTTCTCTCAGAGAATGTATCTGCTGAAAAAAACTCTGCATTGGCGACAGGAAGGGCATCTGGCCAGTAAACATTCAGCTCCATTCAGTTGCCCAGACTCCACCCCTCAAGGGATTATGGAGTCATTAAAAGAAGATGATACTACTGCAGCATTTCAGGAGAAGGTAACTATTTTATTTAAGCAGCAAAGTGGTCATTAGTTTAAATCAGTGTTTTCAACCTTGGCTACCTCAAGATGCATGGACTTCAATTCCCAGAATTCCCCAATCAACATGCTGGTTGGGGAATTCTGGGAATTGAAGTCCATGCAACTTAAAAAGTGGCCAAGGTGAAAAACACTGATTTAAATTTACTTCTAAATCTGAATGTGGTGAAGGTTCGTCTTTCTAACAATAACATGGAGTTTTTGTTCATCTTCTAGGTCCTCATGAGGCAAGGCTATGATGCTGCTTGTGATATTTGGAGCTTGGGTGTTCTTCTTTATACAATGCTGGCAGGGTGAGATGCGCCTTTCACATGTTGACATAGCTATGAATTTGCAGATGTTCAAAGCCACGACTCTTCTGCTTATTTTATAGGATCAACCAGAGTATGAAATCTGTCCTAAATCAGCAAGTTCCATCTATGTTTCTGAACTACTTATGCAAAAGAAACTAACATCCTTTCTTAAAAATAATTTTAGGTACACACCTTTTGCGAATGGACCCAATGATACTCCAGAAGAAATCTTGTTACGGATAGGTAGTGGAAAATTTTCTTTAAGTGGAGGCAATTGGGACACTGTGTCAGATGCTGCAAAGGTATCAACATATTTTTATTTTATTCTTTACTAACTGATAACCAGGCGTTGCCTGGATATTTAAGAACCAATCCCCCGTACCAGAGGGAGCCCCCTTGTGGAGTACTGTGAAGCCGTTACCATGGCAACTCCACTGTGCTGTACAGTAGAAGCCATTTTAAGGCACAACAGGCTGTATCTTACCTTGAATCCAAAATGCACACTATCTGACAAAAGTACTGTGATTTGACACTATAGATATAATTCATTCCTTTTCATTTCAGTGGCCCAGACGTTCCAGAGTTATGTTGGAACACACACACACACACACACACACACACACACACAGAGAGAGAGAGAGAGAGACACACACAGAGACACACCAAGGGGTGTTAGGGGTGTCTTACCACCACAATATTTTTTTCCAGAGAGTAAGTCATCTGTGTACCAAGTTTGGTTGAAATTGCTCGAGGCGTTCCAGAGTTATGCTGGAACATACACACACACACACACACACACACACACACACACACACACACAGCCATTTATATATATATAGATAAGATACAGGCAGCTGTGTAAACACAATTGCAGGTGAACCATTGGTTAAAATTTAATATACTTCAATGCCAGGTTCCAAAAATCAAGAAATTCACTTTATGATTCTTCCAAGCGATTTCTTTATTGTTCTTCACCTATACATAGAATCTATCTATATACCCTGGGAACTCTTAGGGATGAACGGTCTTCACCCACTTTCTCTCACACAAACAATCTGAACTGAGTTGTCTCTTGCTCCTCTGGAATGCACCCTCTCCTGTTTGGGAATCCAGGCTACATTCCATCACATTATGTCAATGAAAACTCAATCATCCAGGCCAAACGTATCTAAAAGATTGAATCATGGCAACAATACATTTTGGAGAGACACCCCTGAAGTTGGTATGGCAAGAACTGGTGCATTCCAGTGACTTTCTGACTCTCTGACCAACTTTTTTTTAATTTTATTTTGACCTATGAAGCTTCCTGGATGGTCAAATTTTGGTCCAGTTGTCATGATTCAACTTTTAGATTCCACCACGTTAATATACACTGGACAAAATTTATATGTAGACATTCCTCCCAAATAATAGGCCAATCCTGTGGCATCCTGATGTTTCATGCCATAGACACTAATAAATAAATCACTTCATAAAGATGAAAAAAGATGCAATTTATCATAAATTTGGATTTAACAGGCATTCATAGGCAATGTCCATCCTCCTCTCCAAAATGTCAGTTAAATCAAGAGTTTCCCCATGAATGCATGTTTTGGTTAGTGATCAGTAATAAGAAACCTGCCATCACCTTTTATAAATAATTTTAAAGCATTTTCTACAAATATTTGACTTTATTATTTAAATTATTTAGATATTTAACTTTATCTAAAAAGCAAGGTATTATATCTTACTTTTGGACCTTAAATCTTTTGTAAGATTTACTTAGCATGCCTGTGCTAAAGTAACTTGGCAGACACATGCTAAAATTATTCCGTTTATTTTTTAAAAAACACAAGCCGGAATTTTTCCATACCTGAATCTCAGGCTGAATAAGTTTCTTTTGATTTATATTATGTAGATGTTCCAATATATTATGTAGATTCTAACCAGTTTCTGTACAGTATGTCATTTTCCCATGCAACTTGATATAAGGTGCTTTCCCTGTTCTACCTCTTCTAAAAACTCAAATTCAGGTCTGCTTCATGATTTTATATGTAATATTATTCAAATTATTTTGATTTTGTATGTAATATTATTCAAATTATTGTAATAGATGCATCCAATGAGATAATACGCTATTCAGGGTGCATATTAATTCTACTTTGAGCTTCCCATTCATTTTGTTTTAAAAGTCTGTAGCATGCAAGTTATCTCACTTTCCATTTAAGGTGGCAAAAGGGAGAGTTACGATGAAGGCCTGTTGAGAATGAACTGTTTCCGGTTCAGAAGCATCCCATTTTCAGAAAGTTTAACTGCTCCTTCCCAGTTAAGCTTCCCTGTCTTTTGGGGTCATCCATACCTCTATGCCACATTTTGGTTCCCTCTGAAATCAGGAAGGGACCCTGACATTCACTGATGAAGATATTCCTTGCTGCTACCATTAGAATCCAGTTGTCAAGATTCGGGTTAATGTCAGGCTTCCAAGGAACACCCCCAATGAAAGAAGACTCCGAGGCTTGAGTTTCCTCAAAGTTCCATTTTATTAGAGATGTCATATTGGTACATCTGGGAAAACCCGAATCTGAAAGCTTCCAGGTTTTCCCCACCCAAAGGAAAGTCCAAGTCCCTGCCCAGCATCCACATGTCCATCACGTGGTCCAATCAAAGCACCGTTCCAACTGGAGATGCCTCCCACTTCCCTCTAAGTGCAGGGCAAGATGTCCTTGACTCTCTGAGAAAGGAATGTTATTATGACTATATATCACCCTTGCTCCATATAATCCCCCCTCCCAGTTTCCCACAGTAGGAAATGTGGCAGGCCTGAAGATCCAACGAAAAAGATGGCTTCCAGGCCTGGCACCAGTAGCATGGAAACCTTGGGGTGGAAGGATGACTGCTATGATCCTGATAGGAGTGACAATATCACGAAGGCCACGTTCAACTCTTTGTAACCTCCTCTTTCTCTAAGTTGTACTTAGAAACTCTTGTTATCTGTTTGATCCAGGATTTGCTATCTCATATGCTACATGTAGATCCACACCAGAGATACACCGCAGAGCAAGTTCTCAAGCATTCATGGATAGCTTGTAGAGATCAGCTGCCACATTATCAGTTAAATAGGCAAGACGCGCCACATCTAGTGAAGGTAAAGTTGGCAGAGGGTACAGAGGTCTGTATCTTAATGGTGATTGAGGATGGTGGGTTGATTTGTCCTTTAATGTCATTATGTCCCAGGGGGCCATGGCTGCTACCTATTCTGCACTGAATAACAAGACATTTCAGCCTGTTTTGGAACCTGTTGCAGCTTCAAGCTTGGCTCAGCGAAGAAGCATGAAAAAGCTAACTTCCACAGACTTATAGGTCAGCTGGAACATTTCGCCTACGTGGAACAGAGGAAAACAAAAACAGAAAAAAACCCCAAGAAACAGCTCCTGTATTTGCCTGCCCTGTGAATTAAAAGGCATATACCAGTTCCTCCTACACTACTTGAATTCAGTTGAAGAAAGGAAGAAAACAAAATAATAATAATAATATTAATAATAATAAAAACTTCTACCAGTTTAGAGGATTTATTGCTGTTCGTAGGTTGGTTTCCGTAGCATCAGGGTATTTTGCAACTGTGGTGAGGAATTTCGGTACACATTTCATTTCAGAGATCGATCGCTTATGTTAATACTTTTAAATACTGTATAGTTTTCATCCGGTTTATAAAGATATGTATTAGTTGACCAGAGACGCTGCTCAAGTTGTAAATTTCATTTCAGAAGAAAAGGTCAGTGTTTTAATATTTTTGCTACCTTGGCCCTATTGTAAAGACAAAGAAAAGAAAACATTAAACATGATGTGCTCTGGTTTCGTAAGTCGATCCCCTTAACTGGCGGACTCCATGTATTTGATTCATGGGTACGATAAGCCAAGAATCATCGAAACAGATATCCTAGTGCAAAATGCATGATGGAAGCCCTTATCTTCTATTGGTGTCAGGCAATTATGTGTAAAAAAACAAAAATCATGTACAGCTATAATAATCCATGAACATACACCCAGATGATAGTGTGTAAAGCCTTCATTAGAAGCTGTAGATTTGGTCAACCTAGCTGTGTCTTTCTTAAGGCTTTTGAAGAGTGGTGGTTGTTAGGATAATAAATAATCTGTTGTACTTAAACATTATGTATGACTTCACCATCATTGGACCTTTTCAAGGAGGGGTAAGTAGATCTCTGCTTGATATACGTTAGATCAGGGGTATCCAACCTTGGCAACTTTGAGGCCTGTGGACTTCAACTCCCAAAGTTCTCCACCCAGCCGTGGGAATTCCACAAGTCTTAAAGTTGCCAAGGTTGGGCACCCCTGCTTACATACAGAATCAGGTGTGTAGAGCTTTATACCACACTTGTGGACTTCATCTTCCAGAATTCTCATGGCTGGCTGTAGAATTCTGGGACTTGAAGTCCACAGGTCTTAAAGTTGCCAAGGTTAGATACAGACTATTCTTAGATACAGAATAAGGTGTGTAGAGTTTATACCCTATATCTAAAAGGCTACGAGTTGATATCAACTCCTCCAGTATTGGCTTAGATTTGTTTCATCTGTGAACTTTGGTGTCACACAGTCTGTGCCCATTTCATTTACCCATAGGAGGACTGACATTGTATTTCCGCTGGCATTCTGGATTGAACCCTGCCACTTGATTGGTATTGACGCAAGACAGTTTAAGCTATCTTGATTGGTATTGACACAAGACAAATTAAGCTACCTTGCTAATTAAGCTAGGGCACTCTTGCTGTCTTCAATTGTTCTTTCCTTCATGATCTTCGGTTCTCATTGTGCCTGAATTTTCTCATTCTGGGACAGCATTCCATTCATCCTAAGTTGTAAAATAGTGATGTTTTTTAATCAAACACCATATTTCACAACAGATTTTATTTATTTACACATTGAAAAGTTCTCTGAATTCCTTGTTTTCTCTGATATTTGATAAACAAGTTTTGAAGATAAATGCTTATATTACTGTTTTTCTCTCCCCAATCCTTTTTCTTTTAATATCGACTTTGTATCCTCTGGAAAAGTGCAAGCTTTGAAACATTCTTTGGTCTTTTCTGATCAAGCTTTAGAAAGTCTCAGTAGAGGAAAATTTCTCATAAATCCATAAATTCAATGGAAAGAATAAAACTAATGAGGATTAGAAGGATTACTTGGGGGAAAAAATATGAAATTGGTCAGGTTAGCCCGTATTGGATCTAGATTAGTTTCAAACTGGCATGTTTTCTTAGAAAATGCATCTTAGAAGACTCCCCACCCCCCAAAGAAAGATATTCCTATATGGATTACTGAGATATTTTATTGTAAAATGAGATTAATGCAGTTGATCAATACCCTAACAATTCAGAACCAGCTTTTTGGATGACCTTCCTTGAATAACCATTAATGAATTAGAGAGCTCATTTACAAGAGATCGAGAGAGTTCTGAATATCATGCTGAATAATATTTCATTTTTTTGTTTGATGACTTCATTTGGGAATCAAATAAAACCGCTAAGACTGAAATCTGAAAATAGAATGCCTTTGTTAAAATTCATTAAACATTTTCTCAGAGCTATAAGGAAACTGGAAATGCCGGTCATAAATTACATGAGGGGAAAAAAGACTACATTTTTTTCGATCCATTTCAGTAGCAAAAATAAATATATGGATTTATTTTATTTAAACAAATCCTTCCTTTAAAGGAGTGAATATATATTATCTCAGCCGTACGTTTCTTTTTTTATATCTACAGAAAACCAGACTTATCTCAAATCAGACTAAATGCACTTCTAGACCAATATTGTCTACTCTGACTGGCAGGAAATCAACAAAACTCAGGGACTTTTTCAAGAGCCAAATCTCCTGTTTTGAGTATTTTATGAGCGTATTTGAGGCCTAGTGATTTTTCTGAAGGGTGGGTTGCAATAATTATAATTTCCTGGATAGTTGGTGATAAGTTTATAAGCTTCTGGAGTCAACAGTATCTAAGAGTCAGTCAGTTTGCTTGCAGATAAGCAGGAGAGAAAGTCCTAGAAGACTCTGGATATCTGGTCTTTCTTTAATCTGCTAAGTGAAAGCAGTTTTGAAGAGAGGGAAGACATCTGCCTGGCTAGGTGGCTCAGTGGCTAAAACGCTGAGCTTGTCGATCAGAAAAGTCGGCAGTTCGGCGGTTCGAATCCCTAGTATAGGTCTCCTGAGTGAGCAGGGCATTGGACTAGATTACCTCCAAGATCCCTTCCAACTCTGTTACTGTTACCCTCCCTCAGGATGCACGGAAATGACTGACAATGACTTTGACGTGGATGGAACGAACCCGAAGGGGCAAAACTATTAATTTTTTCTCTTTATAGCACTTGCTGGAGGACTTTTTCAAAAGCAGATCTTCACAGGTATCTTGAAGTTATCCAAGAAATAAAGAGACCCTCCTTATAGAGGCTTCCTTTTAAAAAAAAAAAATGCTCCTAAGGTTAATTATTTACCACAGGGATTGCTCTCCCCTTGTAGGAACAATCCAATGCAATACCTTTAAATACTGTTTAAATACTGTTAATATCACTTTATAAGGCCTTGGTAAGGCCACACTTGGAATACTGCATCCAGTTTTGGTCGCCATGATATAAAAAAGATGTTGAGACTCTAAAAAGAGTGCAGAGAAGAGCAACGAAGATGATTAGGGGACTGGAGACTAAAACATACCAAGAACGGTTGCAGGAACTGGGTATGTCTAGTTTAATGAAGAGAAGGTCCAGGGGAGACATGATAGCAGTGTTCCAATATCTCAGGGGCTGCAACAAAGAAAAGGGGGTCAAGCTATTCTCTAAAGCACCTGAGGGTAGAACAAGAAGCAATGGGTGAAAACCAGTTGTGAAATCCAATTTTTTTTACAACTGGTTCTATGGGCATGGCTTGGTGGGCATGGTGTGGTTTTGTGGGCGTGGCAGGGGAAGGATACTGTAAATTCTCCATTCCCACCCCACTCCAGGGGAAGGATACTGCAAAATCCCCATTACCTCCCCACTCCTGGGGGAAGAATATTGCAAAATCTCCATTCCCACCCCGCTCTGGGGAAAAGCCAGAGGTGATATTTGCCAGTTCTCTGAACTACTCAAAATTTCCGCTACCAGTTCTCCAGAACCTGCTGGATTTCACCCCTGATGGAAACTAATCAAGGAGAGAAGAAACCTAGAACTAAAGAGAAATTTCCTGACAGTTAGAACAATTAATCAGTGGAACAACTTGCCTCCAGAAGTAGTGAATGCTCCAACACTGGAAGTTTTTAAGATGTTGGATAATCATTTGTCTAAAGTGGTGTAGGATTTCCTGCCTAAGTAGGGGGTTGGACTAGAAGACCTCCAAGGTCCCTTCCAACTCTGTTATTCTATTCTATTCTAATTTTATCCATATAAATCCCTTCATTGGAACGTGGTAGATGTACTTTTACAGAAATGGTACATGGTCTGTTCTAGGCTGTAATTTCCTGGTTTGGATGCTAATGGAAGCAACCTCAAATAGAGGCTTGTCAGCTATGGTTTTCTAGAAAAATCACTTCTACCCCGTTGAACTGAACAGCAGTTCAGTTAAGAAGCCCTGGGATCACACTTTCAGTGTTGTGAGAGTTTAGAAATTACAGTATATTGGGGGAATATTGGGCCAGTGGTTAAAGTTGAGCTTGTCAGCTGGAAAACTTACAGTAGAGGCCAAAATTGTGGAAACCTTTTGGGAAAAGTATTTTTGAAGTTTGATGGCTAATAACACTTTTTTTTGTTTGTTTTTTTGAGTTTCAAGATAATCCTATTCCATTGCTGGAATGGCCTGGGAATAGCCCAGACCTTCACCCAATTTAAAATCTGTGGAGCCAACTAAAGAAAGTTGTTAGTCAGAAGCGACCCAGCAATAAAACCCAGTTAATAGAAGCCATCATTCCATCTTGGTTTCACATTAGAACAGCTGCAGAACTAAAAGACTTGGTTCATTCCATGGGAAGACATTGTAAGGCCGTAATTCATGCTAAAGGTTACCCAACTAAGTATTAAGTGACATGGTGATCATTTTTGTATATCTCATTTTTTCTCTGTTTCACTTTTCTTCTTTATACTGTAACTGCTATTCTAATAGCAAATCCTTCCTAAAAGTTATTGCATTACATTCTTGATCAAATTATCTTTCCATTGATATATAATTTTATGGTACTACTGCAAAAAAAAAAAAAAAGTGGTGTTATTAGCTAGTTTTAGAAAATACACTTTTCCCAAAAGCTTTCTGCAATTTTGGCCACTACTGTACAGTCCTGATTCAAGAGCCAGGCACTGTTCAATGGGGTGAGCTCTATAATTTGAAATTGCTTTCAGACTGGGGTTTTGTCCATCTTATGCCTTGTTAGGAAAGCTAGGATCAGGAGGTTTTCAACTGTTGCATGGCAAGGAGGAAAGGAATAGTGTGTGCTAGACCATGTTTTCTCATGGCTTTGCATGTTGAAATATGCTGCCTCTGAACCTGGCTGCTTATCAAACTATTCTGACCAACAGAACAGCTCTTGCCTACCTACCCTGTTTCCCCTAAAATAAGACATCCCCTGATAATAAGCCCAATTGGGCTTTTGAACGCATGTGCTAAAATAACACATACCCCCCAAAATAAGCCCTTCCCGGAAATAGTTAAATCCATGTGCAGGTGGTCCCTGCCATTTCCTCTGGTTAGGGAGACAGAGCTGGAAATCTGGTAAGACTGCAAGAGGAGCCCCGTCTTGCTCCCCGCACCCCAAAATAATAAGCCCTCCTCAAAAATATTTAAACTCATGCGCAGCCAGTTCCTGCCATTTCCTCAAGTTAGGGTTAGGGAGACAGAGCTGGAAATCAGGCACGTCTTGCTCCGTGCGCCCCAAAATAATAAGACCTCCCCAAAAATAAGGCCAAGTACTTATTTTAGGGTTCAAAAAAATATAAGACAAGGTCTTATTTTCAGGGAAATACAGTAGCAGTTGGAAAGCACGTAAATGCAAGTAGATAAAAGAATATTATAGCTATGCTATGCTGGCTGGAGAATTCTGGGAGTTGAAGTCCACAAGTCTTAAGGCTGCCAAGTTTGAAGACCTCTGCCTTAGATGAAGAATTTTCAAAGGAAAAACTAGGCCAGTAGAGTGGTTGCCTTCAGACATTGTGGGTGCTTCATCGCTGGAGGTTTTTAAGAAGAGACCGCACCACCACTTGTCTATTCTGTTTTGTAAATAAAGGCAAACGTACTGAGACTTGACATGACAAATCTAATACTGGCAAGACTGAACCACTAATCCATCAATCAATCAAAGCTGGAAGGGACCTTGGAGGTCTTCTAGACCAGTCCCATGTTCAAGCAGGAGACCCTATACCATTTCAGACAAGTGACTGTCCAATGTCGTCTTAGTTTTGAAGCAACTTCACGACTCCTGAAGGCAAGCTGTTCCACTGGTTAATTGTTCTCACTCTCAGGAAATTTCTCCTTAGTTCTAGGTTGATTCTGTCCTTGATTAGTTTCCACCCATTGCTTCTTGTCCTGCCTTCAGATGCTTTGGACAGCTGTGTCTCACAAACTTTTATGCCTTTTAATAAAATTGGTTAGTTGTAAAAAATACGATCTTAGACTCTTTCTGATTTGTGGTTACCATAAACCATAAACCAATAAAAGTACCTTTCTTTATAAAACATGGAGTTTGGGTCATCCTTTCCTGGACTTTGAAGGAAACACACCTGACAATGGCCCTGCTACCTCCTTCAATGTGGTATTTTATTTATTTTTCATTGGATTTATTTTTAATTATTTCCTTTTTTTGGTCAGGAGATGGCGGCATTGTTCAATTCATGCTATCCTCAGGCCCATCAAATTTGGGTTACAGTATTGCCTCTAATCTGTAAATATGAAACTGAAGTGAAGAAGGCTTGCCTATAAATGCAAACTGATCAATGTGGGGGGGGGAGGAGGAGGAGGAGGAGGAGGAGGAGGAGGAGGAGGAGGAGGACCTCGGTGGGGTCCTTGGAGTTCCCTGAGCCTGGTTATTTCCTTGCAGGCATTTCATTACCCAGCTAGGGAAGGGAACATCATCAGTGCTGCTGTAGAAGACAGGGAAGTTGTAAGTGGGAGGAGAAGGAGGAGAAGGACAGGGAAGTTGTAAGTGGGAGGAGGAAGAGGAGGAGGACAGGGAAGTTGTAAGTGGGAGGAGGAAGAGGAGGGGAAGTTGTAAGTGGGAGGAGGAAGAGGAGGAGGAGGGGAAGCTGTAAGTGGGAGGAGGAAGAGGAAGAGGACAGGGAAGTTGTAAGTGGGAGGAGGAAGAGGAGGAGGAGGGGAAGTTGTAAGTGGGAGGAGGAGGGGAAGTTGTAAGTGGGAGGAGGAAGAGTAGGAGGACAGGGAAGTTGTAAGTGAGAGGAGGAAGAGTAGGAGGATAGGGAAGTTGTAAGAGGGAGGAGGAAGAGGAGGAGGACAGGGAAGTTGTAAGTGGGAGGAGGAAGAGGAGGAGGACAGGGAAGTTGTAAGTGGGAGGAGGAGGAGGACAGGGAAGTTGTAAGTGGGAGGAGGAAGAGTAGGAGGACAGGGAAGTTGTAAGTGGGAGGAGGAGGAGGACAGGGAAGTTGTAAGTGGGAGGAGGAGAAGACAACTCTGGTGTTCTCTAAGCTTGGTTGTCTTTGGCAGACATTTCATTACCTAGCTAGGGAACACCATCAGTGCTAGAAGGCAGGGGAATGGTAAATGGGAGGAGGAGGAGGAATGCAAAGAAGAGGAAGAGGAACAGGGGAAGGAGGATCAAGAGAAGGATAAGAGGTCAAAGTAATATTATAAGTTAAGATATGAGACGAGACCAGAGATTCCCAACTTCAAGTCTACCTTCAGTCATGGAACCCTAGCAGGATGATGGGTTCATTGATTGAAATCTGGGTTGGATCTCTTGAGAAGACACCCTTGCTGGGTTTATTACAACATCCTATTACATCATGCCCCCACTCAGATAGGAATCCTCCGTTATGGCAATCCTAACCCAAGTAGATCAATCTATAAAGTCCTATACAGAAGTGTAATCATTATGTTTATTATTAAAACATAAGGTAAAATCTATAAATCACTGGATGCTGGTGGAAAAGTTTTATTTTTTGGCTTTTCATAAAAAGTGATCAGTTGATCGCTTGTGGAGCTTCCGGAGAAGACTGGCCCAATCCTTAAAAAAGAAATTTATGAACCCATTTTGCTCCAGGCTGGGGAGAAAAAGACAAGGCAAAGATAGAATTAATTAAACACAAGCAGAAAATGTCAAAAAGATAACAAGCAAGACCAATCCGTATTTTTCTACCTCATGAAGTGGAAAAATGATTACACATCCTGGATGGATGGGATTTTACTTCGTGAAAATTCCAAAACAAAAATACAAGTTTATTATTAGATTTGTATCTTGTTTTTCCATCCAAAAAGTGCATTCGAGGCTACTAAAAGACAAAAAAATAATAATGCAAAAACAGGTTAATTTTTTTCATTAATTCCTCCAAAGGGGAATTAAAACACTGAAGCCCAGAACAATCTTGGGGGGGGGGGGAACAAGTCAGAAAGGCAAATCATTGGCCCCACCGGATGCCAGAACCTTGCTCTCCTAACATAAAGTAAAGGTAAAGGTTTCCCTCGCACACATGTGCGAGCCGTACTACCAAGAGCCTTGGTAAAACAGTGGTCTAAAGCACCCTGTTATTAAGACCAGCTGCCTGCACTTACTGCAGGTTCGAATCTCGCCAAGGCTCAAGGTTGACTCAGCCTTCCATCCTTTCTAAGGTAGGTAAATTGAGGACTCAGTTGTGGGGGCAATAAGCTGACTTTGTATAAATATACAAAAGGATGAAGGCTATTGCTTAGCACAGTGTAAGCCGCCCTGAGTCTCTGGAGAAGGGCGGCATATAAATCAAATAAAAAAAAAAGTGCTGGTCATTCCCGACTCTAGGGGCGGTGCTCATCTCCTTTTCTAAGCCAAAGAGCCAGCGCTGTCCGAAGACATCTCTGTGGTCATGTGGCTGGCATGACTCAACACCAAAGTCGCACGGAACGCTGTTCCCTTCCCACCAAAGGTGGTCCCTATTTTTCTTCTTGCACTTTTTATGTGCTTTCGAACTGCTAGGTTGGCAGAAGCTGGGACAAGTAATGGGAGCTCACCTCGTTACGCGGCGCTAGGGATTCGAACCGCTGAACTGCCGACCTTTCAATCGACAAGCTCAGCGTCTTAGCCACTGAGCCACCGCGTCCCTTTAACTCCCAACATATGGAGATCGAAATTTGTTTCTCTTTTGACATTTAGGGATGGGAATGCCATCTCTAAATGAGGAGGGTTAAAAAACAACTGCAAGAAAATCTCCACACCGCTGTATCAGTAGCTCATCAGTGTCCCAAAGGTACTTTTTTTCAAGAGGCAACTGGACTTTCTTGTTTTTCTTTGAAGACGTTTCGCTTCTCATCCAAGAAGCTTCTTCAGCTCTGATTGGATGGTGGGGAATGGAAGGGGTGATACTCCTTGCAGAGAGCTGGACATTTGCATTCTTTTAGTGGGTTGTTAAGGCCACTTGGAGGTTTACCTGTGTTCTCAGGGTCACCTGAGTGGTGCAAATAGGTGTGGAGCCTTCTTGGAACTGTTGAAAGGACTGTGTTGTAGATTGGAGATAGATGATGCCATATCCCTCTGCTGAGAGAGGGCTGTTCAATTTTGACTCTATCTCCATTCTACAACACAGTCCTTTCAACAGTTCCAAGAAGGCTTCACACAGATGAACCACCAGGTGACCTCAACAACCTTCTAAAAGGATGCAAATGACCAGCTGTCTGCAAGGAGTATCAATCCTTCCATTCCCCACCATCCAGTCAGAACTGAAGAAGCTTCTTGGATGAGAAGCGAAACGTCTTCAAAGAACAACCAGAAAGTCCAGTGGCCTTTGGAAAAAAACACTTTTGGGACAACAGTGACCTGGATGACTGAGAACCTCCATAGACATTTGTCTCACCAGTGGTGCGCCTCTGGCTCCTGGTTTAGGGGGTTTGTCGGGTTCTGTTTCATCCTCAGCTTTGGTCGATGGAGGCGGAGGGCGTCCGTGTTTCGGTGGCGGAATGTATGAAGGTGCCATCTCCAGTTGGAAGTGTGCTGCAGGTAAACGGCACGCCATCTTCTCGGTAGGTTGAGGCGTGGTGGAGGTTGGTGAGGGAGACTGAAGTAGGGAGAGTAAGGGGGAAGCAGGTTTAACGGCCTCGACTGGTGGGACCGTCTGAGTGGCGGAATCTTTTGTGTTAGCTTTCCGCTTTGGAGGAACGTTCGTCCTGGCAAACAAGGGTGCCTTTTTCTGTGATTTGAGAGAAATGGGACGTGGTGACTCCTCCTCCTCCTCTGATGACTTCTCCTCCTTTTCTTTGGCCCGGTCAGGAGGTGCGGAGGTAGGTTTTCTTTCCTGAGGGAGCGATTGAACGGAGCTCTCGCTGGTCACCTGAGATACCTCCGGACTTTTGAAGTGGGTCTTTGAAGACTTCACAACTCCTTCTGGGGGTATTTCGGCCTGGTCCATTTCTGAGGGCAAGATGATGGAGACGGATTTGCTGGTCTGCACTCTTTCTTCTGAGGTTTTCAAAATCCCTTTGGGTAACTTAGAAGGTTCCTGGATGTAAACCTCAGCTGGTTCTTTGACAGGATCAAAGATAGAGAAAACTGTCTTGGGCACCGAGATGTGGGCTGAAGAAGCCTTCCTTTTCTCCCTTTTCTTCCTGCTTGGTGGTTTCTTTTTAGGCTCCTCAGGCAAGGGTGGCGAAGGCACCGTTGAGATTGCACGCGTGTCACCAACCATCAAAGTTGTTTTTTCATATGGTCCTTTCGGGGGAGGGGCAACGGCCACCAAATGTTTCTCCAAAGGTTCTTTTGGAGCGGGTTTCTCTTTCTTTAGACACGGGAATATCTTTTCCCATATGCTTGGTTCTGGCTCGGGGACTTTAGCTTTAGCTGGCGGTTTTGGCTGAGAGGGTGCAGTAGGCCCACTTCCCGCTGGTACAGCAGGAGTGGCAGGCTGTGGTTTCTGAGGGGCTGCCTGTGGCTTCTCCGGGACCGGCTGTGGCTTCTGTGGGGCTGCCTGTGGCTTCTCCGGGACCGGCTGTGGTTTCTGTGGGGCTGGCTGTGGCTTCTCAGGGGGTGGCTCTGGCGTCTCAGGGGTTGGCTCTGGCTTCTTAGATGGCCGTAGGCCCTCAGCTGGGGGCTGTGCATTTAATAATACAACAGCATGTTATTATTTAAGGTTTGGAGAGAAAGGGATGGAGAAAAGAACATCCAACACAAATAGGTTGAGGGTGCTTGTTAAATCATAAGGAGAACAAATATGGATTCATACATTGCTTCTTGTCCTGCCTTCAGGTGCTTTGGAGAATAGGCTGATCCCCTCTTCTTTGTGGCAGCCCCTTAGATATTAGAGCACTGCTAACATTTCACCCCTAGTCCTTCTTTTCACTAGACTAGATATACCCAACTCCTGCAACCAGTCGTCATATGTTTTAGCCTCCAGTCCCCTAATCATTTTGTTGCTCTTCTCTGCACTCTTTCTAGAATCTCCACATTTTCTTATATTGTGGTCACCAAAACTGGATGCAATATTCCAAGTGTGTTCATAAGGTTAGACTTGAAATATTGTCAGGTGCAAAATATCAGGACCATATATGACGTTCCAGTTGAATTGGTTTATTACTCTTATCCCTATACACAAGAATTTATTCAAGTAACAGCACTATTTTGGCACTAGCTAAGGCTCAAAGGAACTCAAGAGAGGTTGAATGTGGTCCATTTGTGACTATGTATAGATTCTAGGCTGATTCCTATTTTGACTCCTCCCCCCCCCAGGTTCTGCCATTCCTTCTTCTACGTATGTTTGTTGATCCTATGTTGACATTGATTTTCATGAAAAGAGGCTCCATCTATTTCACAAAAAACTAATAGCTAGCATTGCTTTTTACAAGTTTGGCCTTTTCAAACAACCATAAGAAAATCACTTGCCTTTAAAACAGAAGGTCTGGATCTCACTTTGTGACCAGGCCGAGATGGTTTTGGGAAGTCTTGTTGAAAAATTATTTTGGGCAGTGGTTTTGGTAAAGAGGTACGGCTTTCAGCTCCTGAAATACAGAAAGGAACAAGATTGGATTTGGGAACTTGAAAAAGAAATGAGGCAATTCAGCAATTCTTTATGTATTGATTAGCCCACAATAAATTAAGCTCAAATACACTTTCCAAAGAAATGGTAAAGAAATTCCAAAGGAAAAGAGATAGGAAAAGAGAAGCCACCACTGCAAGGAAAAATAACTGCCAGGACAGATTTCTATACAATATTAATCTTTACTTTACTTTTACTTTATGATTAGGCCTTGGGCCATATCAAAGTGCAAATTTCCAGAAACAAATTATTACTAAAATTAGATTAAAGCAATTTAAAATGGAATTGGATAAAATACAGATTAAAATTAAACTGGAATAAAATACAGTCTAAAATGAAATGGGAATAAAATACATAATTTAAGATATAGATAAATAAAATATGATAAAATTATATTTCGGTATCACCCCTGCAATCTACCCCAATCAGTCCCACATATGCAAATCTCAACCGAACCATTTTGCTTAAGTCCTGTGCTGTGTTAAATGTTATTTTCAGATTCTGGCCGCACATAAGGTAAATTGTTTTGATATGGGGATCCCAATGGGTCATTCGTTTGGTATATGGACCGAGGTACTTGTCTCTCATCCTCTTGTACAAGCAACGATCAAATAGGATGTGAACCAGTCTCCTACCTCTGTCACTCCGCAAATGCAGAGACGTTCATTGTAGGGTATAGAATGGAATTGCTCCCATATCTGACCATTGTGTCGAGCTGTTCAAATCTCACTCGCATAAGTATCTCCCTTAGATGTTTTGCCAGTTGTAACTTCAAATAGCTGTCTATTTGAAAAGTACGTTTGTATTTGCTTAGCCTTTTCAAGTTGTTGTTGTTAGTCGCGAAGTCGTGTCCGACCCATCGTGACCCCATGGACAACTTTCCTCCAGGCCTTCCTGTCCTCTACCATCCTCTGGAATCCATTTAAGCTCACGCCGACTTCTTCAGTGACTCCATCCAGCCACCTCGTTCTCTGTCGTCCCCTTCTTCTTTTGCCCTCAATCATTCCCAGCATTAGGCTCTTCTCCAGTGAGTCCTTCCTTCTCACTAAGTTGCCAAAGTATTTGAGTTTCATCTTCAGAATCTGGTCTTCTGAAGAGCAGTCAGGGTTGATCTCCTCTAGGACTGACCGGTTTGATCGCCTTGCAATCCAAGGGACTCGCAGGAGTCTTCTCCAGCACCAGAGTTCAAAGGCCTCTCAATTCTTTGGTGCTTAGCCTTCCTTATGGTCCAACTTTCACAGCCATACATTGCAACTGGGAAAACCATAGCCTTGACTATATGCACTTTTGTTGGCAGGGTGATGTCTCTGCTTTTTAGTACGCTATCTAGATTTGCCATAGCTTTCCCCTCCAGGAGCAAGCATCTTTTAATTTCTTGGCTGCAGTCCCCATCTGCAGTGATCTTGGAGCCCAGGAAAATAAAATCTGTCACTACCTCCATTTCTTCCCCATCTATTTGTCAGGAATTGAGAGGGCCGGGAGCCATGATCTTAGTTTTCTTAATGTTGATTTCAAGCCAACTTTTGCACTCTCCTCCTTCACCCGCATCAAGAGGTTCTTTAGTTCCTCTCCACTTTCTGCCATTAGAGTGGTATCATCTGCATATCTGAGATTGTTGATATTTCTCCTGGCAATCTTAATTCCAACTTGTGATTCATCTCAAGTCACCCACCGAAAAAAAATGAGGGAATAAGGAACACATGTACAACTAAATGAGTATATACACAGCTAACTTATGGATGGATCTAAACTCATAAGCATCTGACTGTATAAACTCTTGGATAGCATATAAATCCAGCTACTTCCGAAATCTGTAACCCAAATGTGACTTTTAAGGGAACTAAAGAAGAAGCCAATATATTAAATACATCATAACCAATTGTAACCATAAGTATTTATTTTGCTTTGCTATACAAGTACAAGTAGTTCTCGACTTGTGACCACAATTGTGCCCAAAATTTATGTTGCTAAGTGAGACTTCTGTTTTGCCCCATTTCATGACCTTTCTTGCCATAGTTGTTAAGTGATTCATTTGCAGTTGTTTAGTCACTTAAGGTTATTAAGTGAATCTGGATTTCCCATCGACTTTGCTTGTCAGAAGGTCACAAAAGGGCAGTAGAACTGGTGGGAGGCTCGCGCGCGCGGCCCCGTTGCAAACCGGTAGTAAAGGTAAGTGGAACCTACCCCTGGACCACATGACCCCGGGACACTGCAACCGTCAAAAATATGAGTCAGTTGCCAACTGAATTTTGATCCTGTGACTTGGGGATACTGCAATGGTCGTAAGTGTGAAAAATGGCCATAAGTCACTTTTTTCAGCGACGGTGTAACTTTGAACAGTCACTAAATGAAGAGTTGAAGTCAAGGACTACCAGTGTATCTCAGTTTAAGAATGAGTTCCATTCCCAGAGTCTGTTCTTAAGTTGAATTTGTATGTAAGCCAAAAGAATATTATTGTATAAGACTGTATTAGCAGCATACTAAAAAGCAGAGACATCACCCTGCCAACAAAAGTGCATATAGTCAAGGCGATGGTTTTCCCAATTGCAATGGATGGCTGTGAAAGTTGGACCATAAGAAAGGCTGAGAGCCAAAGAATTGAGGCCTTTGAACTGTGGTGATGGAGAAGACTCCTGCGAGTCTCTTGGACTGCAAGGCGATCAAACTGGTCAGTCCTGGAGGAGATCAACCCTGACTGCTCTTTAGAAGGCCAGATCCTGAAGATGAAACTCAAATCCTTTGGCCTCCTAATGAGAAGAAAAGGCTCCTTGGAGAAGAGCCTAATGCTGGGATAGATTGAGGGCAAAAGAAGAAAGGGATGGCAGAGAACGAAGTGGCTGGATGGAGTCACTGAAGCAGTCAGGCGTGAGTTTAAATGGACTCCAGAAGATGGTAGAGGACAGGAAGGCCCGGAGGAACATTGTCCATGGGATGACGATGAGGTCAGACACAACTTTGCAACTAACAACAACAACAAAAGTAGTATGGTATAATGATTTTGAACCAATTGTGTATATAACTCAAATTTTGCTACACTAGGCTCTGTTCATAATTATGGATTCTCCTTAAACTGAGACATTTGAACCTGAAGACTTGATGTAATTTAATTTCAGGTAGGCTGGTACTTACTTGGCTTGGAAACTAAATAGGAGTAATCCTATTTAGTATTGTATCGGAGATCCAAGAAACACCAAGGTTATTAGTGAGAAGGTTGGAAACCACCCCAGAAGAAGACAGTGGCTGTTCTCACTGCCACAACCAACACACCACTAGTGGTATGGAAGTGGTAATCACCAAAAATCAAGGTCAGTTTGAGAGCTCAACTTGTTTTTTAAAATTAAAATATAGTTCTCATCCTACTTGCCACCTGTCTTTGGAGTGCAACCTCTAATGTCCTATAACAATGTTTCTTAATCTCAGCAATCTGATGTCTGGACTTCAACTCCCAGAATTCCTCATTCAGCATTCGGCTGGAGGATGCTGGAAGTTGAAGGCCACGCCCCTTTGCTTTCTGTAGCAGCCTTCCCCAAGTTGTAGGCTCTCCAAATTTTATTTATTTATGTATTTTTATTTATTTATTTAGTTTGTCAAACATATACGAGATAACAGGTATAAGTATAAACATGGAGATGAGCACAGGTATAATGAGTACAAATAAATGGGACAGTGGGACAGGGACGGTAGGTACGCTGGTGCACTTATGGATGCCCCCTTTACGGATCTCTTAGGAATGCGGTGAGGTCCATGGTAGACAGTTTAAGGTTGAAGCTATGGGGGTCTGTGGATGTAACAATGGAGTCAAGTAGAGTATTCCAGGCGTTGACCACTTTGTTGCTGAAGTCGTATTTTCTGCAATCGAGTTTGGAGCAGTTTACCTAGAGTTTGTATCTATTGTTTGCCCGTGTATTATTGTGGTTGAAGCTGAAGTAGTCATTGACAGGTAGGACATTGTAGCAGACAATTTTGTGTACTATACTTAGGTCAGACCGCAGGCGGTGCAATTCCAGATTGCCCAAACCCAAAATTTCAAGCCTAGTGGCATAAGGGATTCTATTGTGAGTAGAGTACTCTTCTTGTGAAATACCTCTGGACCCGCTCAGTTGTATTATTTGGCTGGAGAATTCTGGAAGTTGAAGTCCATATGTCTTGAGGTCCTGGAGGTTGAGAATCCTGGTCTAACCCATGGAAGCTTATCTTTTAAAAGCCCCTTTGCTTTCTATAGCAACCTTCCTCAAGTTGTAGGCTCTCCACAGGGGTAGCTTCTAAATTTTTTTACTACCGGTTCTGTGGGCGTGGCTTATTTTGTGGGCGTGGATTGGTGGGGGGTAATGTGACTGGGTGGGCGTGGCCAACTTTTTTAAAAAAAAACTTTTAAAAGCATTTTTTCTACAACCTTAAGAGGTTGCAAAAAAGAAAATGCTCTTAGAAGCCTCTGATGATCAGGCAACTCAGCTGGGATCACCAGAGGCTTTTAAAGGCATTTTTTTTTCTACAACCTCTTCGGCTGAACAGGTTGCAGGAAAAAATGCTTTTAAAAGCCTCTGATGATCCCAGCTGAGCCGTGCGATCATCAGAGGCTTTTTTTTTTTACTTTTAAAGGCATTTTTTTCTGCCAAAGAGGTTGTAGAAAAAATGCTTTTAAAAGTAAAAAAAAAAGCCTCTGATGAGGTGGGCGGGGTAAGTGAGCGGCGACTGGGCCAAGGACCAGTTCGGGGGCATGGCCAGCCAATGTTATTACCGGTTCTCTGAACTACTACAAATTTTTACTATCAGTTCTTGTGAACCGGTGTGAACCGGGAGCAACCCACCGCTGACTCTCCAGATGTTTCGGGATGACCCTTCTTAGAATTTCCATTTTAGCTCTGGGAGATACTATATACCTTGACCTACAACCAGCCTACGAACCCCTCAGAATCCAAATCAAGGACATGGCCAACCAGAGACAGCACCGACCTTCAACCAACCCATGCAACACCACCCCCACCCCCAACCCTAACCCTCCCAATGACCCTGATCTTATGTAACCTCTCTGTCACAAGATCCATCACAAGATTCTCACTGATGACTCACACCTGACCCATCATAAAATCCATCACAAGACACCCACACCTGAAGCCCTTATAAACAGAAGAACACTGACATCCCCTAAACTCCGCTGAAGATGTTACCTGTACAGGTAACAAAATATCCAGAAACCAACCCACAAGCTCAGAGAACGAACCTCCACCCTCTATAAAAAGATGTTGAGACTCTAGAAAGAGTGCAGAGAAGAGCAACCAGGATGATTAGGGGACTGGAGGCTAAAACATATCAAGAACGGTTGCAGGAACTGGGCATGGCTAGTCTAGTGAAGAGAAGGACCGGGAGACAGGATAGCAGTCTTCCAATATTTGAGGGGCTGCCACAGAGAGGAAGGGGTCAACCTATTTTCCAAAGCACCCAAAGGCCAGACAAGGAATAACGGATGGACACTGGACAAGGAGAGATTCAACCTGGAAATAAGGAGAAATTTTCTGATGGTGAGAGAACCGACCCATGGAACAGAAGTTGCCTTCAAAAGTTGAGAGAGCTTCATCTCTGGAAGCTTTCAAGAAGAGACTGAACTACCATCTGTTAAAAATGGTGTAGGGTCTGCTTGGGTGGGAGGTTGGAACTAGATGACTTCCAAGGTCCCTTCCAACTCTGTTAATCTGTATCTGTATCTGTATACCTTGTCAGAACAGAATGACAATGCTGGAAATAAATAACAACGAGTAGGACAACAATGCATATATTATCCTTGTCTTGATCAATTTCATACCTGGGCTTCGTGTTTCACTCTGTCCACGTCTTCCATGTTTACTGCAATAGAAATGGAAAGATTTTCTTTTTTCTTTTTCTTTTAAAAAAAAAGTCATATTTGGATTAGTCTAGCAGCATTTCTGGAATCTGATGTATAATCGGACATCAAAGCTATGCAAAGCTGCGCAAACCAGCTTAGAAGGAAGAATGTCACACAATTTAACTGCAACATAATCCGCTGCAGATTACAGCCTAAAATAAATTCACTTTTTCAATGGCGACCAGATAATGTTTGCTCTCTGGGTGTATGTTTTCATGCAGTGGTGTCAACCTCAATTTCATTGAGGGCTGCATCAGGGTTGTGTTTTACCTCGGGGTATGTACATGTGTGTGTGCGTGTGTGTGTGTGTGTGTGTGTGTGTGTGTGTGTGTGTGTGTCACCAGGGTTGGTGACACACACCTGAGTTGCCTGATGGCCAGCTTGACGTCACTTGTGTCTGGGGCGCCAGTGGCAGTGGTGAAATCTAAAATTTGTTACTACCGGTTCTGTGGGCGTGGCTTGGTGTGTGTGGGGGTAATGTGACTGGGTGGGCGTGGCCATTTTTTTTTTAACTTTTAAAACCATTTTTTCTACAACCTCTTCGGTGAAGTGGTTGTAAAAAAATGCTTTCAAAAGGCTCTGATGATCCCAGCTGAGTTGCCTGATCGGCAGAGGCTTTTTAAAAAAGCCTCTGCCGATCAGGCAACTCAGCTTGGATCATCAGAGGCATTTAAAAGAAAAAAAAGGGGGGTTTTACTTGTAAAAGCCTTTGACGATCCCAGCTGAGCCACATGATCATCAGAGGCTTTTTTTTTTTTTTACTTTTAAAAAAAAACCTGGAATGAGTTGCCTACTGAGCTCCAGACGGCTCCTGATCTCCGCTCCTTCCATCGGAACCTGAAGACTTGGTTGTTCAAGCAAATAGGCTGACTCTGATTCTGGGTTTTATTATTTATTATTTATTAGTTAATTTGGTTTAAAATGGGATTTTGTTGTACATGTTTTTAACTTGTGTTCGCTGCCCTGAGTCCTTCTGGAGAAGGGCGGCATATAAATACATGAAATAAATAAATAAATAAATAAATAAATAAATAAATAAATAAATAAATAAATGCATTTTTTCGGCTGAAGAGGTTGTAGAAAAAATGCTTTTGATTGTGCGGCTCAGCTGGGCATGGGGGGGGGTAGGGATTTTTCACTCTACAATACCATAAGTGCCTTATTGAATAAAACAGTGTTTCTTGGTTCAGAAATATGTGCATATTAATGCAAATTAATATATTAACTCATGGCCACCATCGTGTAATGAATGATAGCTGAGAGTATGCCATACTGAACCAAAATCACAGCAGTTAATGGAAATGCCTATACAATAAAATACCTCCTCTATTGTTATTACTTATGAATATTGAACATCTTGCTTCCATTCACTGATATTTTAACCTAATCCCCATTCTAGCACAGGGGTCTGCAACCTTAAATACTCAGAGAGCCATTTGGACCCGTTTCCCACAAAAAAGGAAAACACCGGGAGCCACAAAACCTGGGTGGGCGTGGCCAACTCGATGTCACTCACTTCCACCAGTCAAATGACCCCCCAGCCATGCCTACCCAGCTGGTCATTAGGGTAGTGAACCAGTTGTTAAAAAACACCGGGAACCACAAAATCCTTTTAACATATCTCTCTCTCCCCTCCCTCCTTCCCTCCCTCCCCCTCTCTCTGTCTCTCTCTCTGTCTCTCTCTCTTTCTCCCCCTCTCTCTGTATCTCTCTGTCTCTGCCCTGGCCGCTTCTCCATCCCCCACTGTCACCCTTACCTTCTCAGGCCAGGCACAGAACGCTGTTACCTTCCCACCAAAGGTGGTCCCTATTTTTATACTTGCATTTTTTTAAAAATTAAAATTTATAAACTTTATTAAAACACATATAAAAACATATAAGAACATTTACACAACAAACAACACGTAAATAAATTAATCTTTTGAAGCATTTGTTTCGTATTGGTCCTTCAGTTAATACAGTTGTACTTATTTCCCTTGGTTTTAAGCTGATAGTTTTCTTTTTCTATTTCCCCCAGGGACAAGCTGGGACAAGTAACGGGAGCTCACCCCATTTCATGGCACTAGGGATTTGAACCGCTGAACTGCCGACCTTTCGATCGACAAGCTCAGTCTTAGCCACTGAGCCATCGTGTCACAGGTAGAGAAGGCCAAATGAACAGGTGAGATGGGCAAGACTCTTTTGGTTTTACTATCAAAGTAAACCAACATTATGTGCTTGCACTGAAAGGATTCACTTCCTGGTGTTCCACATTTCTTGTTAGATAATATTCCCCCTACATTTGCTCTTATTTATGTGAAAGAAACCTGGTAATTAGCTATATATTTCCAAAAGAACACCTGATTAGCCCTGAATGGCTACAGAAAGTATTTTGGAATTTTCTCCTTGGCCTCACTGATCTCCTGTTTTCTTATTTGTTGATTTTAAATAATGCCAATTTGTTCTTTTCTTCTCCTGTTTTGTTCATCTCAGACACCTTAATTATATTCCAATTCCGCGTTCATCAGTGCAAAAGAAAAAGTATGGAAGGATTTTTCTAGGCAATATCTTTTTTTCTGGTTTGGAGCCTGGGGCAAATTAAGGAGAGAAGAAAGCACTTTTCACCCCCTTTTGGTTATGCATCTTTTGGAGCGTTTGGCTCGAGTCATTTATAAAAATAAAATAAGTACACTCCCTATTTCCCATTTGAAATGAAAATACAATGAAGGTTGCTAGGTCTAGCTCCAAATTGACCATTGGGCTATTATTAGTTTGAGAAATAGCAGGGTCACAATTGGGCAATGAGAAATATGGATTTTTTCTCTCTCTCTTCTGCAGTTTTTCACTTAATAATAAAAGATGTTTCTTTAATGAATAGTTAAGACTAGAATATATTTGCTTAAATGAGCATGGATATCTATCTATTCATCTGTCTGTCTATCTATCTAGTTAGCTAGCTAGCTAGCTCTATCATCTATCATTTATCTCTAGCTGCCACAGTCTCTCTGTCTCTCTATCTCTGTCTTCTATCATCTATCTATCTATCTATCTATCTATCTATCTATCTATCTATCTATCTATCATATATCATCTGTGTCTGTCTGTCTGTGTCTGTCTATCTATCTATCTATCTATCTATCTATCTATCTATCATCTATCTATCAATCTACAGTATCTATCTATCTATCATCTATCAGTTTATCTTTCTATCTCTGTCTGTCTGTCTCTCTGTCTCTGTCTCTCTGTCTCTCTATCTATCTCTCTATCTCTCTGTCTATGTCTGTCTGTCTGTCTATCTGTCTGTCTGTCTATATCTATCTTTCTATCTACTATCTACTATCTATCTATCTATCTATCTATCTATCTATCTATCTATCTACAGTATCTATCTAAATATCTATCTATCTATCTATCTATCTATCTATCTATCATCTACCTACCTACCTACCTGCCTGCCTACCTACCTACCTTCCTACCTATCTATCTCAACTATGATAATCAAGGACTACCTGAATTTCACTTCAGATAATTTAAATGCATTTCCATTTCATTACCTCACAAGTTGGTACTACTTTTTTCTACCTCTACATTTTGGAGACAGGTAAAGGCAGGTTCTGTTTTCAAAACAAGAGAAAAATAAATATAAAATAATTGTTTTGGCCCTATTCCCTGGCGTCTTCATCTAAAAAAAACAAAACATGTTGAAATTATTTTCCTCAACAGCTTTTTAAGTGTTGAAAAACCTTGTTTTGTTTCTTCCCTTGTTAATTAAATCATTCATCCGAAACTCGTGGGGAAAAGAGAGATCTAATTTATAGCCCTGGCCTAGTGAAAGAAATGAAATGAAGAAAAAGCTGAACTGTTCAAAGGATTTATTACGACTGTAGTGAAAGCTTTTTAAATAAACTTCAATGGGAGGCTACAGGGAAATGTGGCAACTCCATTCTGCACAGGAAAAAAAAGCAAAGATAATGAAGGGGAGCTTAGAGGAACAGGTAGAAAAGATTATTTCTATTACAAAGCCTCATTTGGAAGGCAGATAATTGTAGTTGATATTGTTGTCATGATGTCCCCAAATAAAGGAATGTTCCTGAATGGTGCTTTGCTTTGCACCTTTTATAGTTTAGATTCATTCTAGAGTGGATGCATAACACATTTTATTGGGGCACAGAAAAGAATGTATAGAACAGAGTACTGAAAAAAGACTATGCTTTAGTTGCTAAGGGACTTGGGTTTCATGTTGTAAATGGCCCTTGTTTCCTTTGTATGCCCCTATAGCTGCTGGGAGAACAATTGTTGACCCCTGTTCCTTGCACCTTGTGTTCCCCATGGCATCCCACTACTAGAGACTCATGTGAGAGGAACATTACTCATGGGTCATTCAGATAGTTAGAGAGTTGGAGATAGCTAGATAGTTAAAAATAGCTAAATAGCTACAGGTAACTAGAAATAGCTCAATAGCTAGCTAGCTAGCTGGATTGCTAGCTACATAGTTAGTTAGTCAGATAGCCAGTAGATAGCTGCATTGGATTGATGGATGGATGGATGGTTGGTTGGTTGGATGGATGGATGAATGATTGATACTTGATAGATTAGATAGTTGATGATAGATAGATAGATAGATAGATAGATAGATAGATAGATAGATAAAGATAGATATAAAAAGAAAGAAAGATAGAGATGATATATAGATAAAGAAAGAAAGAGGTAGAAAGATATATAGAGATAATGATAGATAGAT
Organism: Pantherophis guttatus; assembly: GCF_059756535.1. NCBI lineage: Eukaryota > Metazoa > Chordata > Lepidosauria > Squamata > Colubridae > Pantherophis > Pantherophis guttatus. The sequence goes on along the minus strand of NC_142074.1, from coordinate 11,600,835 downwards.
AGATAGATAGATAGATAGATAGATAGATAGATAGACAGACAGATAGATAGATAGATAAAGATATAAAGATAGAAGGTAGATAGATGATAGATAGATATAAAAAGAAAGAAAGAGATGATAGATAAAGAAAGAAAGAAAGAAAGAGAAAGATATATAGATAATGATAGATAGATAGATAGATAGATAGTAGATGATAGATAGATATAAAAAGAAAGAAAGATAGAGATGATATATAGATAAAGAAAGAAAGAGATAGAAAGATATATAGAGATAATGATAGATAGATAGATAGATAGATAGATAGATGATAGATAGATAGATAGATAGATAGATAGATAGATAGATAGATAGAAAAAGATAGATGGTAGATAGATGATAGATAGATATAAATAGAAAGAAAGATAGAGATGAAAGATAGATAGATATAGAAAGAAAGAAAGACAGATAGAAAGATAGAGATATAGAGATAATTGATCAACCGACCGACCAACCGACAGACAAATAAAAATGCTGAGGCCTGAATCTTATATGTAGTGGCTTGCATTATTTATATGTCCAGGAACCTAATTTTAGCAACTCGTGGCAAATGTTGTTTTTCAACCATCTCAAGGATCTTTTCTATGTAATCAAGTGACCTTTAATTGATTCATTCCTTGAATCTTGAATATCAATATTATTGGGATGAATGCTTTGGAAATGGGGAAGAGGGGTGGCGGTTGTATCTGTGTTGCAGGATATTTTTTTTATAGGCCAGCCTTTAGATAATGTAAGGGTATAGGTTTTATCCAATGAATTGTTTAGATAAATCAGCCTGAAATGATTTTTAAAACTGAAAATTAATTAGGGATGCCTTTCAAATGTAAGTTTTGAATATTTGTATTTGATTTGATTCCCAACCAAACCTTTGGAGTTGCAAGTACAGTGGTACCTTGATATCAACTGCTTTGAAACTCTTTGAATTTGGTACTCAATGCATTTTGATGTGAACATTTTGTCCTGGTACTTATTGCTTGTTTGGTACTCAGTGCACAAGCTAGAACTTGTTGGTGTCAGGTGCCTTGTGACTCACTACATTATTTCTTATGGGGAAAATATGTTTGGCACTCATTGTTTTTGGTACTCATCACATCTCCCCCAACCAATTAACAATGAGTACTGAGATACTTTTGAACTCTGGTGCTGGAGAAGACTCCTGCAAGTCCCTTGGACTGCAAGGCGATCCAACCGGTCAGTCCTAGAGGAGATCAACCCTGATTGCTTTTTAGAAGGCCAGATCCTGAAGAGGAAACTCAAATACTTTGGCCACCTAAGGAGAAGGAAGGACTCCCTGGAGAAGAGCCTAATGCTGGGAGAGACTGAGGGCAAAAGAAGAAGAGGACGACAGAGAACGAGGTGGCTGGACGGAGTCCCTGAAGCAGTCGGCGTGAGCTTAAATGGACTCCAGAGGATGGTAGAGGACAGGAAGGCCTGGAGGAACATCGTCCATGGGGTTGCGATGGGTTGGACATCACTTCACAACTAACAACAACACTGAGATACCACTACTGTATATACCTCTGGGATGTTTTGTCTTTTTTAAAAAAGTACGACGTAGCTTTATGAAGATTATCACTTGCATGATAACAAACAGTAGACCAAGAGTTCCATCACATTCTAGTCTTTCCATTTTTCACATTCTAACATATATATTTTTTTTGCATAGAACAAGCAACGGGATTTTTTTAAAAAAAAAAGTCACGCACACACACACCCAAATCTCTAAACCACATCTGAATTTTAGCATTTGGGATGATTTCCCATTTCAGTCAATATTGAAGGTTGGGATAAAAGGACTTTCTTGATCACAAAGCTCATGAGGAATTTTGTTTTCGAAATCCTAAGGAACAAAGAATGTCAATAAGAAAAATGGAAGGAATTGTTGATTTTTTTCCCCATGGAGTCACTGTTTGCTTTCATCCAACGCGAATAAAGAAAATAGGTCCCACAATTTTTTTCCTCCCTGGATTTAAAACCGAACCCTGGTAACCATAAGATTTTGGAATCAACACCCTTCCTTTAATTTTATTCCTCCAAGATATCGATGGCATTAAGCTTGGGAAGTAAAAAAAAAATAGCCCAAATAATGCATGTAATACAGTGGTGGGTTTTAAATTTTTTTACTACCAATTCTGTGGGTGTGACTTGGTGGGCGTGGCATGGCTTGGTGGGCATGGCTTGGTGGGCGTGGCAGGGGAAGGATGCTGTAAAATCTCCATTCCCACTCCACTCCATGGGAAGGTTACTGCAAAATCCCCATTTCCTCCCGATCAGCTGGGGACTCGGCAGGCAGAGAATAGATGGGGGTGGGGCCAGTCAGAGGTGGTATTTACCAGTTCTCTGAACTACTCAAAATTTCCGCTACCGGTTCTCCAGAACAACTTAGAGACTTATTTTGCAATATACAACAAGGGGGTAAAATACCCCCATCATGGAAATCAGCATATATTACTTTGATACCAAAAGAACAAGTAGGTCCTAAAAAACCGGAAAATTACAGACCAATATCTCTTTTAAATAATGACTATAAAATTTATGCAAAAGTATTAGCCAACAGATTGATGCCAGTAATTCAAGAGGTGATTCACGATGACCAAGCGGGATTTATAGAGAGCAGATACATGAAGGACAATGTAAGGCAAGTTATAGATTTATTGGAATATCTTGAGAAGAATAAACAGATCTCTGCAGTGCTGGTTTTCTTGGATGCGGAGAAGGCCTTTGATAGAGTGGACTGGAATTTTCTACTAAAGACTTTAAGAAAAATGATGTAATACATCTTAATGAGATCGTGCTAACCCAGAGGTGTCAAACTCGATTTTATTGAGGGCGGCATCAGGGTTGTGTTTGACCTTGGGGGGGCCAGGATGGGCATGGCCAGCTCGACATCATTCATGTTGGGGGTGCCTGTGATGGCCCGAGCACTCTGCAAGCAAAAATGGATTCCTGAGCTCCGTTTTTTGGCTACGATGGCCTTCTGCAACCCTCTGCTAGCGAAAACAGAGCTCAGGAGGGTCGCATGCAGCCCTCCCAAGCTCCGTTTTCACTGGCAGAGGCACGACGGGCCAGTCCTTCACTGTTTTCAGGGTGGCCCCACTGGCCAGATCTAAGCACTCTGCAGGCTGGATCCAGCTCCTGGGCTTTGAGTTTAAATTCCTGTGCTAGCCCGTTCACTTTTTAAAAGATGCTCTTTTTCAACCAATGGAAAACTTGCTTACAGTGGTACAGAAGAGACTATCAAGTCTGGAGGACAAAGATCAGAGAACTTTCTTTGTTCCATTTGGTGGTCAGTTTCAGATGACAGCTCAGATACGGCTGACCTCACCCCAGACTTCCATCACAATCTTTTTTTTTTTCATGGGTTTGAATGGGATTGCATCAGAGGTGGGTTTCAGCAGATTCTGATCAGTTCTGGAGAACCGGTAGTGGAAATTTTGAGTAGTTCGGAGAACGGTAAATACCACCTCTGACTTGCCCTGCCCTCATCTATTCTCTGCCTTCTGAGTCCCAGCTGATCGGGAGGAAATGGGGATTATTATTTTTTTTTAAATTTGATTTATATGCCGCCCTTCTCCGGAGACTCAGGGCGGCTTACAATGTGCTGAGCAATAGCCTTCATCCTTTTGTATATTTATACAGCTTATTGCCCCCACAACTGGGTCCTCAATTTACCTACTTTAGGAAGGATGGGAGGCTGAGTCAACCTTGAGCCTGGCGAGATTCAAACCTGCAGTAATTGCAGGCAGCTGGTCTTAATAACAAGGTGTTTTAGACCACTGTACTACCAGGCTCTTTCCTGGTAGGATACTCTTTTGCAGTATCCTTCCCCTGGAATGGGGAGGGAATGGAGATTTTATAGTATCCTTCCCTTGGAGTGGGGTGGGAATGGAGACTTTACAGTATCCTTTCCCTGCCATGCCCACCAAGCCATGCCACGCCCACCAAGCCACACCCATAGAATCGGTAGTAAAAAAATTTTGAAACCCACCACTGGATAGTAAATATACTGGGCGTTCTCAGAAGATCCTAAGGACACAGAAAACCCAACCCTGTCCTTAAAGGATGGAAGAAGAGCAGATGCATTCCCTATCTTCTAGTTTAGCGCTACATTCTTTAGCAACCAACAATAGAGAGAGCCTCCGCAGACGTGGAATTCATGCCAAGAACTAAATGAAACTCGATTAAAAATAAAAGAGATTGTTGGAATGTTTGGGTTGGATTTACCCGGTAAATATGGCTACCAGATGCCCTTATTTAGGCTAGCTCTGCAGCCAGTCTCTTCCTGGAATGACACAAAACAGTCATAGCACGGATGAGCAGATTCCAGATTGTTTCCTGTCTACAAACTCTGTCTTAAAATGAAATTCAAGAATTCCATGCACAGGGTGGGGGTTTCCTCTCCCCACCTTTTTTTTTTTTTTTTTTAAAGGTTTGGATGAAAATCTATCAAAGACAAGAAAGAATGTAAGATTTGGGAGAAATTCTCAGACATGGCGGTAAAGAACTTGTGTTAGACGCCAAACTTGCCCAAGTTTGACCTTCAGCATCACCAAAGAGAACCAGGAAAATTCTGGTCTCATGTCCTGGGGAATTACTCCTTTAGTATAGATACAGCGGGCACAATGACTCAGTGGTTAAAGAAGCTGAGCTTGTCAGCTGGAAAGCTAACAGCCCGGGGTTTGAGACCCAAGAACTGCACAACAGGATGAGCTCCCATTACTTGCCTCAGCTCCTGCCCACCTAGCAGTTCAAAACCATGCAAAGGCAAGTAGATAAATAGGTACCACTTTGATGGGAAGATAACACTATTCCGTGCATCTCGACATATAGTCATGTTGGCCACATGACCACAGAAAATGTATCCGGACAACGTTGGCTCCTTTGGTTAAGAAACAGAGATGAGCACTGCCCCCTAGAATCAGACAAGGCTGGGCAAGGGAAAACCTTTACCCTTATCTTAGTGCGGATATTGAGGTAGATAGAACAATGATCTATCTTGGTTTTAAAGCCCTTTCCCATCATCATCATTTCTACTCCACCGTCCCTCAAAAGCAGCCTCAGCTCATCCTCCCTTCTGTTGTCCTGAAAACCGTGAAAACGAAAATAATATAGGTCTTCGCTTGAGAAAGGACAATTATGATCTTGCATTCCATGCAGAAGGACAGGGAGGATCTCTTGGACCACTGTCCATAATTCATGTTGAATGTATCTGCCCGGTCCTAACAGCAAAAGCATCCCATCTAAAAGGCCAAGTCACCTTTCCCCTTTGAGAACCGGAATTCTAAGAATTAGGAGATGGCGTTAGACCAGTCTCTAGAGTGGTGCTGTGGCCTAGAGGCGGAGCTCTCACCACCACAATCAGGAGGCTGTGAGTTCGATCCTAGGTAGAGGCAGATATTTATCTCTCTGGGCACAATGAGAATTTATTTGCTGAATAAAATTCCGCATTGGTGACAGGAAAGGCATCCAGCCAGTAAACACTCAATTCCATTCAGACAAGGGATTATGGGGTCATAAAAAGGAAATGATGATAATGTTAAGCCAGTGTCTCTAAAAATGGGAATCATTGCTCAAAACAGAGCCCCATGCCTGCTTTTTTCCATGTTTAGGGGTGAGTTCTACTTACCTTTACTACCAGTTCACAGCGGGGCCACGGTGTGCTCTTCTGCACAAGTGCAGAAGCTTCTGCACATGCGCAGAAGCGTTTTGATGATGTCGGGGTCAGTGGGCGGAGCCTCCCGCCGGTTTTACTACCAGTTCTATAGAACCGGTGCAAACCGGGGGGCAACCCACCACTGGTGCAGTTTCAGTGTATTGCGGTTGATGTCGAAAGACATTGATCGGCTCTCAAAACGCTGTTGATCTTGTGCGCTCACACACAAGTCCAGAGAGCTGCTTTGAAACCGATGAAAAATTATCCTGTTGCAAGGAAAAGTTGAATGCATGTACATATTTTGTCATGTCTGCAATGACCATCAGCTTTACTGATTCCTACTGGGAGAAGAAAAAGAAAGACAAAATGGGAAAGCTGTCCAGATAAAGGTATACTCTGAACAAGTGGACAGCTTGTGTTACCATAGGTAGAACTCCACTTATGATGTAGGTCAGGTGCACAGGTGGCATTCACTTTCCTTCGCTACCGGTTCGCAAATGTGACCCACCTCCACGCATGCACAGAGCGTCAAAAATGGGACATGATGAGATCCGGGCTGGTGGGCGGAGCCTCCTGCAGCTGCCGCTACCGGTTCGCTAGAACCAGATAGAACTGGCTAAATACCACCAGTGGTCAGGTGATATGATATTTCTAGGCTCAGCTCTTGGTTGGAAAAAAGGCAGATATAGTTGGTCTCCATTAAACCGGCCACCGTCTTAAATATCTGAATGGGCCGCCTGTACAGAAATCACCAAAGAGATCCCAATTTGAACTGTCCTTCTGCTTCAATCTCAGAAGCCGCTCTGCGGAGAAGAGTACCCGCCAACCCAAAAGATACATGTAAGTGGAAAAAGTCAGTCACCTCTCCTGCTTCTTCATTCTTCATGGGGGGAAAGTGTTTTCTTCCAGAAGCCATTTCTTTTTCTCTTCCTGTTGAGAATTTATATTGTGATGTCACGGAATAGGATCCTTGGAGTGAGAACGATGATGTCATAAAAGAAGAAAGAAGGGGAAATGAAGAGAAAGGCAGGCGGAGTTTTGTGACCTGTTCCCTAATTCTCAGATGAAATCTGTCTTCCAGTTTCCGAAATGTCTTCTCCTTGCCTGCAAAAGAAGCTTCTGTTTTGTTGTGGGGTTCTTTGCCAAGTCCTTTGTGGATGGTTTTGAACTTACCTGTTTTGACCCAGCTCCCCAAACACAACAAACCCTCTGAAGTTAACTCAAAGATTCCTTTATTAGGAGCACCAGCAGCTCCGGCAAAAAGTCTCTCTCACCTTAGGCTAACAAGTCTGTCCGGTAGGGAGATGAATAGTTGTCTGCCACATCGAGTCATCTCCGCCCCCTGCCTTTTATCCCCAGAACTAGGGTGGAGCTTCACTGGCAGCAGTGGCACTTCCTTCCCAAGGATCAGCCCACAGATTTCCACTGCTCTCCTCTCCTCTGCCTTCTGCGCATCCATGCATCAGGCACTGGACCCAGCTATTCCTCCTCTTCTTCATCAGCCAACTCCAGACTTTGGGGTTGTTGACTCTCCATCTGAGGGTTGACTGGTGGCCCAGGCTCCGCCTCTCTCTCTCTCTCTCTCTCTCTCTCTCTCTCTCTCTCTCTCTCTCTCTCTCTCTCTCTCTCTGCCAGCTCCATTCCCTCTTCCCCCTCGGAGCTCTCAGGTTGCCTTGATGCTGACCTTGACTCCCACGCAGTGGCGAAATCCAATTTTTTTTTACTACCAGTTCTGTGGGCGTGGTTTTGTGGACATGGTGTGGTTTTGTGGGCATGGTTTTGTGGGCGTGGCAGGGAAAGGATACTGCAAAATCTCCATTCCCACCCCACTCCAGGGGAAGGATACTGCAAAATCCCCATTCCCTCCCCACTCCTGTTGGAAGGATACTGCAAAATCTCCATTCCCACCCCACTCTGGGGCCAGCCAGAGGTGCTATTTGCCGGTTCTCCGAACTACTCAAAATTTCCGCTACCGGTTCTCCAAACTGCTCAAACTTTCTGTTACCGGTTCTCTAGAACCTGTCAGAACCTGCTGGATTTCACCCCTTCTCCCACACACCCCCTCCTCTGATTCAGCTGCTGGAGGGGCTGGCGGCCGACAGGCCACAACGTTACCTAGTTGTCTTGAGTCAGTGGATAGTATCACCCTTTTCTCTCCTTTTCTCTTACACCCATTTCTGTCTCCTCCTGCCGTCTCCTGGTCAGTTTCTGGATGTTTCATGTTGATGTTTCCACAAACATCTGGAAATGTTTGTGGAAACATCAACATGAGACATGATGTCTTTCTCTGGGATGTCATGGAAGCTTGAGAAGCCATGGAGAACTCATGTTATGACAGCAGGATGATGATACAAAGAATCACCTAGCCATCTTGTCATTAAAGGGACGGGTTCACATAAGATATTCACCCATCACTCAAGATTAAAAACCAGCTATTTTCCCACAGCATTTTATCCTTCTCCTCAAAAAAAAAAAAAAAAACCTCTACAAAAGCATAAGGGAGCGACTTGGTTCATATCACCTACTCAGCTCAATTGTTGACTATCCAGATTATGTAAATTGTAGAGCAAGGGTGTCAAACTCGATTTCATTGAGGGCTGCATCAGGGTTGTGTTTGACCTCGTGGGGGGGGAGCAAGGTGGGCGTGGCCAGGGTGGGCGTGGCCAGCATGACATCACTCATGTCAGGGGTGTGTGCGCCTGTGATGGTCCGAGCACTTTGCCAGCAAAAACAGGCTCCCAAGCTCTGTTTTCGGTTGAGACAGCCTCCTGCAACCTGCTGCCAGTGAAAACGGAGCTCGGGAGAGCCGAGGGCCCTCACAAGCTCCATTTTCACTGGCAGAGGCACTGGGAGCCGGTCATTCACTGTTTTCAGGGCGGCCCTGCAGGCCAGATCTAAGCACCCCGTGGGCTGAATCCAGCCCCCGGGCCTTGAGTTTGACACCCCTGTTGTAGAGCTTTAGACTGCATAGATCAGTGGTGGGTTGCCCCCGGTTCGGACCGGTTCGCAAGAACCGGTAGTAAAAACCGGCAGGAGGCCACGCCCACCATCCTGGATGTTGTCATCAGCGATCTGTGCATGCACAGAAGCAAGGCACGTGATCCCATTGCGAACTGGTGGTAAAGATAAGTAGAACCCACCCCTGGCATAGATGGATTGTTTTGGTAGCTTACTACCAATGGTATCGCTGAAGGCTGTGAGGAGGATCCGTCTCTGGCTGGGTGACAGTCCTAAGGATGCTAAATGCTATTGATGGATCAGTTCAAAGCCTCCTCTGGCATATGCCAGGGCCAAGCAGATGCCTCTGGGAAGCTAAGCATGAAAGAAATTGCCCTCCAGCAGCTGTTGCTACATGGCATCCTGCCTTTGATGTTGAAGGATCCATATAGTCATTAGCTGATCTGGCGGCCTTGTCTTCCATAAATCTGCTAATCCTCTTTTCAAGGTAGGCAGCGCCTCATCGGTGCAGCATTTCTCAAAAGTGAGTTTCACACAGTCAATATATGAAGAAATAGTGTCTCAAGCATTATGAGAAAGAGGAGAGCCATGTTAAAAAGTATTCAGCTTCTTCCTTTTCCTTGATTTTAAGGGTTAATCAGTGGTGATATTTAGCCGGTTCTATCTGGTTCGGGTAAACCAGTAGCGGTGGTGGCAGGAGGCTCCGCCCACCCACCTGGACATCATTACATCCCATTTTTTATGCTCTGCAAATGCGCAGAAGGTCTTGCCCATGTGTGGAGATGGCGCGCGAGAGTGCGTTCATATTTGCGAACTGGTAGCGAAGGTAAGTGAATGGCACCACTGGTATTAATCTGTCCCTTGCTGCACATTTATTTTATCGATGGCTAGCCAATAAAAACAGAAGTTAGAAATATGGAAAAATCAGAGAAGGATTAATTTCATAAGGAAGGTTTATTAAAACGGATAAGCAAATATTATTATTATTATGAGACCAATACCAATGTGATGAAGACTATTGTAAATATTATGATTATTTCTCAAAATTATTCATACGTAGACAACACTGTTTGTTTAGAAATGGAATTGTTTATATGTAATAAAATTTTTAAAAAAAGAGAGAGAAAGAAAGAAAGAAAGAAAGAGGAGAAACACTTTATCCAACACTTTTCATTAGGTGCATAATGTTTTTATATTTTCCACTTGCTTTCCCTTTGTGGCTTTTTTTCCCCCTATTTTTTTTTAAAAAGCCTATATAAAACAGTCTTTTCTCACAGGGAGAGTGAGAGCTCTTAATTTTTGATTATTTTATCCTTTTCTTTTTTGTAGAATTTGTGTTCAAAAATAGGAAAAGGGAGCAAGGAAATTAAAAAAATCTCTTGCTGTTCTATCCAACAAGTTGTAGTGCACTGGTAAGAAACATATGGATCTGAACTTAGGCAGGAAAAACCCCAATGCACAACTACAGGATGGGCAGTAGCAATAATAGCATGTAGATTTATATACCACTTCACCGTGTGTTGCCTCCCCCACCCTGTGCCCCATTTTGAGCCTGGTAGGCCTCCCTGCACTTATCTGGGAGCCAAAATGGGGCATGTGGGGACTCCTGGAACAGATGGGGAGGGACCAGCCAGCAATTTAACTACTGGTTTGCCCAAACCAGCCCGAACCGGCTGAATCCCATATCGCTCTGTACTGCACTAGTAAGACCACACCTGGAAAACCGCATCCAGTTCGGTCACCATGATACAAACAAGCAAAAAAGCGCTGAATCCCAGAAGGAGTGTGGAGAAGTGCAACAAAGATCAGGAGTCTTGGAGGCTAAACCTTACAATGAATGATTGAATTAGGTAGTTTAATCTAATGAAGAGAAGACATAGGGGTGATATGATAGCAGTCTTCCAATTCTGTAACAAGGTGTTGTGGCTCTGTTACCTGACCCTGTGTCATCGGCAGGAGAGAACTCCGAGAGTGAAGAAGAGGAGTTGGTAAGGCCTCCCTCTCCAGGACCTTCCTCTCTGGCAATGCCTTCGGTGTCCGCTGAAGGGCAAGAGATAGGGCCAGGGCCAAGCACGTCCACGCAGCTACAGATGGACAGTGATGAGGGTAATGAGTCTTGGCTGGATCCACGCCAGCATCGCAGAGATAAGCGCGCGCAACAGAAGAAAAGGCGTGCCCGAGATTAGGCTGAGTCACTGGACCACACCCCACAGGATATAAAAGGGAGCGTGGTGGCCAGTCAAACCTTGTGACAAACAAAGCTGAAAGCTTCCACGCCATTCTGCATTGCCGGACTTTTGCTATAGACTTTGCTGGATTATCTCTGGACTTGATTGACTCTGTAATTATTGAGCTGTTTCTTTTGATGTACCAGAAGTAGGGAGAAGTTATCTCTCCTCTTCGTAAGTAATAAACTCTTGGCAGGCAGCCACCAGGTTGTTGTCAAGTTCCGTTATCATAAGGAAAAGGATTTTGTCGGCTGGTTTAGTCTTTAACTCTTGAACGTCTGTTGGTGTGTGTGCGTGTGGGACGGGGACAGAACACAAGGAAGAGGGTATTGATTTATTCTCCATAGCACTTGAGGGCAGAATAAGAAGCAATGGAGAAAATAGCAATAGCGCTTAAGATTTATATACCGCTTTACAGTGTTTTTACAGCCCTCTAAGCGGTTTACAGAGTCAGCCTATTGCCCCCAACAATCTGGGTCCTCATTTTACCGACCTCGGAAGGATGAAAAGCCAAGTCAACCTTGAGCCTGGTGAGATTCGATCTGCCAAATTGCAGGCAGCCGGCAGTCAGCAGAAGTAGCCTGCAGTACTGCACTCTAACCACTGCACCCTGGCAGCTGTCAAAGAAAGATCCAACCTAGAACCCCCTTGGTAAAGGGGTTGGACTAGAAGACCTTAAAGATCCTTTCCAGTCTTACAATTTTATGACACATGGCTTTTGTAGCAGGAAACCAGGATTTCCCATGAAGCACAAGGTTAGCTGGACTCTTTCTGCTTTTGCTTTATATTCTGTGTGCAACTTAACGTTTTATGCAAATCATTCAGTAACTGCCATGCTCTTTTATAAAGGCCAACCTTTCGTATCTTTATTATCCAAAATGTAAAACGTGCCTTTGAATTTACCAGCTCCTTGCTCTTCTGGAGGTCTCAGATATTTTCTTTTACTTATCCTCATCTGTGAAAAGTCGACTCTTTACAGGGACTGGCATGACCAACATGCCTCCAACACGAAGGAAATTTTTATTCAGGAATTCTTGCTTTTTATCCTTTTCCAGGGCATCTGCGATAGATTCCTGACTCCGTTCTCCCATATCTACGCAAGTCTTAAAATAACAATCACAGCAAGTATAAGGCATTTTTCCATGAAGCCTTTAAAGAAAAATCTGATTTACTAACTACATGTATTTATTTATTTATTTATTTATTTATTAGTCCAATTTATATGTTGCCCTTCTCCGTAGACTCAGGGCGGCTTACAATGCATTATAGCAATAGCCTGCATACTTTTTTGTATATACCTGCTTATTAGGGCTTTCGACCCCCCCAAGCGGTGTTGTTCTATACAAAGTTGGCTTATTGCCCCCACAATCCGGGTCCTCAATTTACCTACCTCGAAAGGATGGAAGACTGAGTCAATCTTGAGCCTGGTGAGATTTGAACGCGCACTAATTGCAGGCAGCTGGCAGTTAAGTGCTAGCACTTAACAGCACTTAGTCCGCTGCACCACCGAGGCTCTTAGTAGTCCTTGACTCAGTGGTGCAGTAGTCTAGAGGTAGAGCTCTCGCCTCACAATCAGGAGGCTGTGAGTTCAATCCTGGGTAGAGGCAGATATTTCTCTCTCTGGGCACAATGAGTAAATATCAGCTGTGAACTCTGTATTGGCGACAGGAAGGGCATCTGGCCAGTAAATACTCAGCTCCATGAAGTTGCCCAGATTCCACCCCGCAAGGGATTATGAGGTCATTAAAAGAAAATGATGATAATATAGTCCTTGACTTACAACAGCTCGTTTAGTGATTGTTCAAAGTTACAGCAAAATCTGTGAAATGAATCTGTGCTGCACGAAAAAAAGTGACTTATGATCGTATTTCACACTTACGACCATTGCAGCATCTCCATGATCACCTGATCAAAATTCAGATGCTTGGCAACTGACTCATATTTATGACGGTTGCAGCGTCCCATGTTCAGGTGACAAGCAAAGTCAATGGGGAAGCCAGATTCACTTAGCAACCATGTTACTAACTGAACAACTGCAGCGATTCACTTAACAACTCTGGCAAGAAAAGTCGTAAAATGGGGCAAAACTCACAAAAACGGTCTCACTTAGCAATGGAAATTTTGCCCTCAATTGTGGTTGTGAGTAGAGACCTTTCTTTCTTCCCCCCCCAAGTTTTTTATTTATTTTTTTTTTTTTACAAACATATCAATGTGTGAACAGTGAGGCATCTGGGTGTCACACATTCTAATACAAATGAAACTAGTAAAATTAATAATAGTTATTACATTCAATCAACTATGTATTTCTAATAATGATATACATTTACATTAAGTTGCAGTCTGGCATTATTCAATTATTCCATGTTTTCTCTTGTTATTGCTTTTATTTTATTATATAAAAGTGCATACACTAATATTCCCCCTTCTCTTATTTTTATCTCTTATTCTAACTTTTAATCATATCACCCTTTATTAAAAGATGTTTTCTTTCTATCCTACCTAACTTCTAGTCATGTCACCTACCTAAAAAAAGAAAAGAAAGAGAGAGAAAAGGAAAAGCAAATCAGAACAACAACTAAAAAGAGGAATCATCTATCCATCATCTCTTGCCCGCTTCAATACTTTAGTTGCTATGCTTTTTTTGGCTTGCCTCCCATATTCCTCTCTTGGATCCTTATCTCTGTCTTTATCTGCTTCTTGGCTGTTCAATCTAGGTGTTTCTCCCACCTCTACCCTCTTCCACTGCCTAGTTTCCAAAATTTCTGCCCAGGCCCCTATCTCCCTTTCAAAAGTATCTTCAAACTCTCTTAATATATTTTCCCCCTGATTTAATTCATCAGTTGAGGCCTTTCTGTACTTGCTGGCTTCGTTCAGGTCATAGATTCATCATTCATCTAGCCCCATGTTTTTATGATAAGAAAGCCCCCTAGAACATAAAAGTTATCTAGATGAGTCTGACCAAAGGTCATCTCATTACCAGTCCAGGTATTGTTCTTGCCCAGGTAATGACTACTGCCCCTTATTTTATTTAGAACAAGTTTGACCATTTTAATCCTGATCAAGCATGCAAAGCAGTTTTTTTTAAAAAAATTGATTTATATGCCGCCCTTCTCCGGAGACTCAGGGCGGCTTACAGTGTGTTAAGCAATAGCCTTCATACTTTTGTATATTTTATACAAAGTCAGTTATACAATATCTGCAGATTAAAGCCACCTGCAGATATTGGGAGCTGGATGGCACAGAAATCTGACAAATAAAATATGAAATAAATAAAGTAAAAATATTAAGCCATGTAAAACAAATAAGCATCTCTGAACCAATGCAATAAAACTGATATGCACTAGATCAGCTTAAATAATTAGAGCCAGCTCAACCGTCTTTGGAAGGTCTGGAAGAAAAATGCTATAATACTAAACCAGACTGGACATATTTCAAACCTGTGATACCAAAGCTGAAAAGATATGCTTCTCAGATTGTCTGTGGTTGCTGGGAGCTATCTATCCAGGGGTGGGATTCAGCCGGTTCAGACAGGTTCAGGAGAACCAGGTGCTAATTTTACATCTGGTTCGTTGAACCGGTAGTTGCAAGGACTGGCTGATCCCCCCCCACCCTGCCCCTCCCCTCCCCGTGTTTTGGATGCCAGGCAAGTGCAGCACTTGCACGGAGGCTCTGGGAGAGCAAAAAACAGGCCTCCCGGAAGTTCCGGAAGTCCAGTAGTGGGCTCGTTTCTGGCCTCTGGAGGGCCTCCAGAGCCTGGGGAAGGCCATTTTCACCCTCCCGGAGGCTCGAGAAAAGCCTCCAGAGCCTGGGGAGGATGAAAAATGGGCCTACCGGAAGTATCAGAAGTCCAGAAACGGGCCCATTTCCGGCCTCCAGATGGCCTCCAGAGCCCAGGGAAGGCTCAAGGAAAGCCTCCGGAGCCTGGGGAGGGTGAAAATGCCCCCCCCCCGGCCATGGTGCAGGAGGCTGAGTAGGCTACACCCCTATGGCCACCCCCACCCAAAAATCAGGCAGAGAATCAGTTGCTAAAATTTTTCAATCCCACCCCTGTATCTATCTCTCTACTGAAAATAAGTTATTCAAAAACAAGTGGAAACATCTCAATAAAATATCTTCCAAGCATTTCCTCCCACTCAAACTGGTCATCTGATGAGCTTTCTGGACCACAAATATCCCATGAGAGATTTCTGTTTTAGTTGATTCATATCTGAGCATTAAGGTTATGGTGATCTTTCCCCCCACCCCCTCTGTTCTTGGAAAAAAAACAGATCACATTAGGCATAAACGTTATGGAAATTGCGGAAAATCTGGAGAGATGCCAATTCATGTATCCTTTCTTGAATTCCAGATCTGACAATTTGTCACACAGCTATTAAAGTAGAACACCGGCCACTTACTTCCGTGAAAAATAAAGATTGCTTTGTTTTGGGTCTTTGTAGAGGTAGGGGTGGCTTTGGAAACAGAAGTTGGATCTTGATCAATGATTTTGGAGGCAGCTCACCAAAAATGGAATCTAGAACTAAAAAGTTGAAATAGAGCAGTTAAGAATACAAGTAAAGTGAAAGGAGAACTTTCCAGTCATCTCCATAAAGTGTGTTGGGATTTTTCTGATGAATGAACGGAGAGAAAAAAATTCTGAAAAGAATTTCAAAGTCAAGTTGTGGACCAAACCTTCTTCCAGAATATTGATCCTGCTACCACGACCGACCTCTGAATGTACTTCTTCCCTTGATCCAGCCATAGGAACATTAGGATAATGGAGAAGACCTACAATGTGATGAAAACTGGAGGAAGGAGAGGTCCCTGTTGGTCTCTGAGCTTGGTTGTTTTCTTGTAGATGTTTCACTATCCAAACTAGGTAACATCATCAGTGTTCAACTATCATTCATGATGCTACCTAGTTGGGTAATGTAACATCTGCAAGAAAACAACCAACCTCAGAGAACACCAAGGAACCCACAGTTCTCTTCCTCCTCCTCCTCCACCTCCTCTCAACATCTTTTTTTATAGTGTGGTAACCAAAACTGGATGCAGGATTCTAGGTGTGGTCTTACTAAGGCTTTATAGAGTGGCATTAGTACTTGATCTTGATTGTATCCCTCTGTTAATGCAATTTAGGATTGCATTGGCTTTCTTGGATGCTGCTGCACACTGCTGGCTCATATTTAACTGGTTGTCCACTAAGACTCCCTCTCATAGTTACTGCTATTAAGCCTGGTTTCACCTAGTCTACATGTGTACTTTTGTTTTTTGCTGCCTAAGTGTAAGACTTTACTTTGAATTTCATTTTGTTAGATTGGGCCCAGTGTTCAATTTTGCAAAATTGAGGGGGGTGCCCTGGATCAGTGGTGGGTTTCTCCCGGTTCAGCCCGGTTCCACCGAGCCGGTAGCGATGACAATATGACGTCACCGAACCGGTTCTGCCCCCCCACCCCCTGCATTATTCTTACCTTTTATTTGGCCCCACCCCCAATCTACTGCTGCCTCCTGAGTCCCAGCTGATGGCTAGAGGGAAAAAAAGCTGTTTAAACTCTTGCCGCGGGGCTTCAAAGGGCCGCCCTACAGCTGATCAGTTAAAAGAAAACAAATGAGTAGACTGGTGCCTGCAAAAATACATGAGTAGATCAGTGCCTGCAAAAATACATGAGTAGACCAGTGCCTGCAAAAATACATGAGTAGATCAGTGCCTGCAAAAATACATGAGTAGATCAGTGCCTGCAAAAATAAATGGGTAGATCGGTACAGCTCTGCAAACAGTTAAAAGCCTGGTAGACCAGTACCTCTGCTAAATCCTAAATAATTGTCACATGCCCACAAAATAAGCCATGCCCACAAAATAAGCCACGCCCACAGGAGCAGTAGTAAAAAAATTTAGAACCCACCCCTGCCCTGGATGTTAAACTACAGCTTTTGGTTACAAAAGCTTGAGTCTACTCTCAGAAAAGCTTCTGCTCAGCTTTCTAGCTGATCTCATCATAGTCTTCCATTCAGTCTCTATGAGTTTATAGCCATGCATTTGAAAAAAATACCAGTCAAAAGATACCACCTTCAACCTTATGCTAGCTGAATGTCTACGGAGATTCCCAGTCATCCAGGTCATGGTTGTCCCAAAAATGCTTTTTCAAAAGGCAACTGGACTCTGTTTTCCAGAAACAAATATCCATCTGGTTCAGTTCCAAGCTGGGAGAAGGGCACTGGAAACATGGAGGCTGATTGGAAAGAGGATTTAATGATGAACAGAACCACCAAGCACCTGTGATTCTGGGTAGCTGATCACATGGAGTTGAGTGTGAGGGGTATTTATACCTTCTCTTGGCCTTTGCACTTGAACTTCCTGTTCCTGTGCAAGAACATGTATTCTATTGCAGGGGTGGGTTCTAAATTTTTTTACTATCGGTTCTGTGGGTGTGGCTTATTTTGTGAGCGTGGCTTGGTGGGGGGGTAATGTGACTGGGTGGGTGTGGCCAACTTTTTTTTTTTTACTTTTAAAAGCATTTTTTCTACAACCTTAGGAGGTTGCAGAAAAAAATGCTTTTAAAAGCCTCTGACGATCAGGCAACTCAGCTGGGATCGCCAGAGGCTTTTAAAGGCATTTTTTCCCCCTACAACCTCTTCGGCTGAAGAGATTGTAGGAAAAATGCTTTTAAAAGCCTCTGACGATCCCAGCTGAGCCGCGTGATCATCAGAGGATTTTTTGTTTTTACTTTTGAAAGCATTTTTTCGGCCGAAAAGCCAAAAGTAAAAAAAAAAAAAGCCTCTGATGAGGTGGGTGGGGTAAGCAAATGGAGACAGGGCCGGGGATCGGTTTGGGGGCGTGGCCAGCCAATGTTATTACCGGTTCTCCGAACTACTACAAATTTGTACTACTGGTTCTTGCAAACCGGTGCGAGCTGTTTTTTATCTCCGAGAGCATATTTCATTCTTCTAGGAGAGAGGCGGGTGCTAACTTTCTACAGGACTTAACGCTAGTTGCAAATTTTGAAGGCTGCAGTCTCACAGCCTGAGTGGAGAACTCTGGGCTGACGAAGATGGCAGTTCATTTAGATTTGAGTCAAAACACTCTAGGCTCAACAAGCAGCTGCAACATTACTGATGCAATACAAGACAATAGTTAGCAAAACAAATGCCTCTGTTCCCTCATTTTCCAGTTTGAGATTCAATGAAAACTTTGCACAAAAGTTTGCTTGTGTTTCAGCTTCTGCGCGTTATGTTTTTCCTAACATATTTTTGTACCTTCCTTTCCACAATCAGTGCCTACTATTGGGAAATAGTATGGTATAATTCTCCTGGCAAATAGATGGGGAAGAAATGGAGGTAGTTACAGATTTTATTTTCCTGGGCTCCAAAATCACTGCAGCCAAGAAATTAAACAACGCTTGCTCCTGGGGAGGAAAGCTATGGCAAATCTAGACAGCATACTAAAAAGCAGACATCACCCTGCCAACAAAAGTGCGTATAGTCAAGGCGATGGTTTTCCCAGTTGCAATGTATGGCTGGGAAAATTGGACCATAAGGAAGGCTGAGCATCAAAGAATTGCGGCCTTTGAACTCTGGTGCTGGAGAAGACTCCTGCAAGTACCTTGGACTGCAAAGTGATCAAACCGGTCAGTCCTAGAGGAGATCAACTCTGACTGCTCTTCAGAAGGCCAGATCCTGAGGATGAAACTCAAATACTTTGGCCACTTAATGAGAAGGAAGGACTCCCTGGAGAAGAGCCTAATGCTGGGAAAGATTGAGGGCAAAAGAAGAAGGGGATGGCAGAGAACGAGGTGGCTGGATGGAGTCACTGAAGCAGTTGGCGTGAGCTTAAATGGACTCCAGAGGATGGTAGAGGACAGGAAGGCCTGGAGGACATGACTTCACAATTAACAACAACAACAATGGTTTAATTCAGATTTCGAAAGATCACAGGGCTTTGGTTGTGCATTGGACCAAAAGAGAGGAAAATTAACGAAATTGCATTAAAACGGAAAGCAAATCTCTTTCTGTAGTCAAGTGCTAGGTAGTTCAGGAGAAGACCAGTTCATCAGGATGTTGCTTTTCTAACTTCAGAGTCAGCAACCTTATGTGTGTGCATACGGACCGGAGGGATTTTCTAATCGTTCCTTTCCATCACATCTATCTGATTTCTTCCCTATTGTTAAACAAGACAGAAATGAAACTCACGTCTTTTCTCAGGGTCTTGTGATGGACTAGCAGCTTCATCGGAGCAGAACAATTCCCTGGTGGGCGGTTCAGGATCATTTCCATTGGACATTTCTGTGTCGGAGTCCACTTCATCGTCGTTGTACTCTTCTTTTACAGCCTCTTCACTGAGGTCATATTTTGCAGCAGCTTGCAAAAATTCTTCCACTTCGGTTTCATACAGTTCATCAACATTGCTGAAACAGGGAGAGGAAGGAAAATCCAAATAAGTCTATAACAGAGACTTTAAAGTCTAAAAAGGGATTTGGGAGATTGCCTTGACCAGGGGTCAGCAACCTGCGGCTCCGGAGCTGCATGCGGCTCTTTGGGCTCTCTGCTATGGCTCCCTGTCAGGTGATCCCACCATTGGCTGGCCCCGCCCCTCGCCCTCCCCTCCCAGTTACTCCTCACCTGGCCTGAGAAGGTAAGGGTGACGGCGGGAGATGGAGAAGCGGCCAGGGCAGAGACAGAGATATAGAGAGAGGGGGAGAGAGAGAGAGATAGAGAGATACAGAAAGAGAGGGAGAGAGGGGAGGGAGGGAGGGAGGGGAGAGAGAGATATGTCAAAAGGATTTTGTGGTTCCTGGTGTTTTTTAACAACTGGTTCTCTGCCCTAATGACTGGCTGGGTAGGCGTGGCTAGGAGGGGAGTCATGTGACTGGTGGAAGTGAGCAACATCGAGTTGGCCACGCCCACCCAGGTTTTGTGGCTCCCGGTGTTTTCTTTTCTGTGGGAAATGGGTCCAAATGGCTCTTTGAGTATTTAAGATTGCAGACCAACCCCCTGCTAGTCCAACCCCACTGCTTAAGAAGGAAACTCTATAACATTCCAGACAAATGTCTGTCCAAGCTCTCCTTTAAAACTTCCAGTGATGGAGCACCCACAACTTCTGAAGGCAAGCAGTTCCACTGATTAGTTGGTCTCACTATCAGGAAATTTCTCCTGAGTTCTAGATTTTAATTTCTAATTTTCCATCCATTACTTCTTGACCTGCCCTCAAGTGCCTTGGGAGAGTAGGTTGACCCTCTCTTCTCTGGGACAGCCCCTCTAATATTGGAAGACTACTGTCATGTCATCTCCAGCCCTCCTCTTCATTACACTAGACACACCCAGTTCCTGCAACTGTTCTTTATGTGTTAGCTTTCCAGCCGCCTAAATCCAAGGGTGAAATCCAGCAGGTTCTGACAGGTTCTGGAGAACCGGTAGCGGAAATTTTGAGTAGTTTGGAGAACCGGCAAATACCACCTCTGGCTGGCCCCAGAGTGGGGTGGGGATGGAGATTTCGCAGTATCCTTCCCCTGCCATGCCCACCAAGCCACACCACACCACACCCACCAAGCCACACCCACAGAACCGGTAGTAAAAAAAATTGGATTTCACCACTGCCCTAATCATCTTTATCACTCTTCTCTCCACTCTTTCTCAACATCTTTTATGTATCAAAACTGGATCCAACAATCCAACCATAAAAAAGATGTTGAGACTCTAGAAAAAGTGCAGAGGAGAGCAACCAGGATGATTAGGGGACTGGAGGCTAAAACATATGAAGAACGGTTACAGGAACTGGGCATGGCTATTCTAGTGAAGAGAAGGACCAGGGGAGACAGGATAGCAGTCTTCCAATATTTGAGGGGCTGCCACAGAGAGGAAGGGGTCAAGCTATTCTCCAAAGCACCTGAAGGCCAGAGAAGGAATAACGGATGGAAACTGAACAAGGAGAGATTCAACCTGGAAATCAGGAGAAATGTTTTGACAGTGAAAACAATCAACTGATGGAACAGAAGTTGCCTTCGAATGTTGTGGGAGCTTCATCACTGGAAGCTTTCAAGAAGAGATTGGACTGCCATTTGTCAGAAATGATGTAGGGAGGTTGGACTAGATGACCTACAAGGTCCCTTCCAACTCTGTTAATTTGTTAACTGTGGTCTAACTAAAGGAGTATAAAGTGGTACTAACTCTTCACATGATCTTGATACTATTCCTCTGTTGATATAGCCTAGGACTGCCTTGGCTTTTTTTGGCAGCTGCAACACACTGCTGGCTCGTATTTAAGTGATTTTCCACTAGGACATTCTAGATACCTCTCACAGTTACTACCGTTGAGCCATGTACCATCAGTTCTGTATCTGGGAATTTAGTTTTTCTTGACTAAGTGTGAAACCTTACCTTTCGCACAAGCCCTCGGTTAATTAGTACACCGCCATGGATTTTTGCTCCCACTCCAGTGGTGGGTTGCTCCCGGTTCTGTCCGGTTCTTTACCGATAGTAAAAACGGCAGGAGGCTCCGCCCTGACATCACATTTGGTGATCTGCGCATGTGCAGAAGTGCGCGTGCTCCCGTTGTGAACCAGTAGTAAAGGTAAGTAGAACCCACCCCTGTCCCACCCATATAGGGAAATGCTGAACTTTGTCATGCTAATGATCAGGGGTGGGCTTCAAAAATTTTAGCAAGGGGTTTTCTGACTGGGTACTGGGTGGGCGTGGGCATGGTGGGCGTGGCCTAGTTGGCCTCCTGCACCACGGGGGGAGGGGGGCGTTTTTGCCTTCCCCGGTCTCTGAAGGTTTTCTTTGAGCCTCCGGGAGGGCAAAAATGGCCTCCCCAGGCTCCGGAGACCCTTGAACTTCCAGGAGGCCTGTTTTTTGCCATTCCCAAGCATCTGTGTGTGCCCTGCACTTACCTGCATCCAAAATGGACCGCGTGGGGACTCCTGGGAGGGGAGAGATGGGCTGGGCGGAGCCAGCCAGTAGTGGGATTTGGTAGGTTCCCCGAACCGCACAGAATCTTAGCTAGAGGTTCTCCCGAACCCCTGCAGCCCACCTTTGCTCATGATCAAAGGCAAAAATTGGAGGCCAGGATTACTCCGCAGACGCGCACAAAAAAGATGTGCGATGGAGAAAAATGGATGTATTGTACAACTGAAAGCCTCTTGTATTTTGCATAAGATCTCATAGCCTTGAAGAGATTGTGCGTCCCTGCCTTTACTTCCTTAGAAAGTCTATAGTTTATTAGGATAGTTTGACACTTGGTCACTAGTTGGTTAGTGCTACTTTCCTTGGTCTATACTTGCCCATCTAGTTCCTCCATGGTTCCTTTTTTTTTTTCTCCCCCAACTTCCTTTGCTGGATGTTTGGTCAGGAAGCTGAATTTGCCCCTTGCGAATTAGTAGATATGGGGTATGAAACAGCTGCATCATTGGGAAAGACATTATGATGCAATGAGTTCATTTTTTTCCCCCCAGCCTGGCATTTACATCCTAGTTTCCCCAGTGAAGGAGTTTGGTTTCTTGATTCCTTCTACAATAGCGCTTCTACGGTGAACAGAAAGTTTTGTCACTCTCGAACCTCCTGCCTGAATTTGTATAAATAAGTAAGTAGAATATAAAATGCTGAATATTTTGGTTGTTACTTATTATGTTACCCTTTGAATCAAACAGGGATGGCCACATTGTTGGCTGATGGACATGCTTTTGATAGCAGGCTATGAGCATTTTTACCAACAAAGAATATCTGAAGCTCAGGGTCGAAATGACGCATCCTGGGTGCTGTCTCAGCTTGCTTGTTTTGTTGCAAACTAAGTAACATCATCAGTGGTAGTGGGAGTATTTTTATTAGACGTCTTGCAAGAAAATAGATGTACATGGCCATCTACATGCATCTTTAATGCATATGGCCAGCCACTGATTGACTTCCCATATCCCTTCCATCTTCCAGAATGTTCTTTTCCATCTGGGAAAGTAATCCAACTTCTGATCAAAGGTTTAAGCTGCAGCTCTGGATCCGTTAATTGTTTGTTTTTTGTTTTTTTTTTACTGTTGTGACCATCCTAGAGCTCAAGAGATATATTTGGAAATAAAGATGCCAGAGACTGGAGATCTGTATTGGCTTGGCAGATTTTCATTTGGTTTTATTAAAAGCAGAAAGCGAATAATAAAGAGTGAGACAGACTGAAAAAGCAAGTGTACCCTAAGAGAGGCACGAGCAGGGGTGAAATGCTCCCGGTTTGGACCGGATCGCCCGATCCAGTAGCAATGGTGGGTGGTTCGGAGAACCGGTAGCAAAAATCCCTGCACTCCTTCCCCCCCATGCCCAGCTGAGCTGCGTGATCATCAGAGGCTTTTTAAAAACTTTTAAAAGCATTTTTTTCTACAACCTCTTCAGCCGAAAAAATGCTTTTAAAAGTAAAACAAAAAAAGCCTCTGATGATTGTGCGGCTCAGCTGGGATCGTCAGAGGCTTTTAAAAGCATTTTTTTTCTACAGCCTCTTCGGCCGAAGAGGTTGTAGAAAAAATGCTTCTAAAAGTAAAAAAAAAAAAAAGTTGGCCACTCCCACCCAGTCACATTACCCCCACCACCAAGCCACGCCCACAGAACCGGTAGTAACAAATTTTACATTTCACCACTGGGTACAAGTGTGTACCTCATCGCCTGCAGTTCAGTAGTGGATTCCTCTTACCTTTGCTACCGGTTGGGGACCCGGGAGCGTGCTCGTGTGCGTGCTTGCTTCGCTCACACGCAGAGCGTCTGTGATGATGTCTGGGTGGGTGGGTGGGTGAAGCCTCCTGCCTCCACCACTACCGGTTCGCTCAAACTGGGGTGAACCAGTAGAAACCCACCACTGCTACAGTTGCTTTAGAGCTGTTTAGTTTGTGTGTTGGCAATGGGTTGTATAAACTGTCAGGGTTCCTAGTAACACCCCCAACTGAATCAAAACTCCGAGGCAGGCACATTCCTCAAAGCACAGATTTATTCGGCATGTCATATTTCCCCACATCTGGGGAAACCCCGACTCTAAAGCTCTTGACCCCAGCCCCACATTCTGCCACATTCTCCTACAGAAAAACTTTAAAATGCCCAGCTCTTTACTAAGCTATTGGGGCCAAGATGATTGAAATTCCCTGCAAGGGTGAAATATAAATTCAGGTTCCCAACTACCTATTCATTTGTTTAATTTTTAACTCCATGGGTCTGTTATTTTGTTGATGTGTCTGTTTGTTGATGGCATGCCACCCCAAATCACAATTATTGTAAGTTCAGCATCCATAAAATTAAATAAATAATAAAATAAGTTCATATTACGGCTTTCTTTACAATTAGGATTTTGAAAACAGGTCGACTTAAAAGGCCGAATAACAGAAAGGGGAAGGGTTGAGGCAGAATTCTGATAACATTTTAAAAACTTAATTTGTAGATGAGCTGCGCTCTTCTTTAAAAGTACGCTTGTTGAAAAGTGCATTTTCCAGGAATTAACTAGAGCATCTTTTGCAGCCACAATTGGGGTTATGTTTAACTGTAGATGCATCAAAGGAGTCTGAAATAAATGTTCTTTTTTCTTAATGAAAGGAAAATCAAAGAGAAGAAAAGGGATAGTTGGCAAATATACAAACAACCTCCCATATTTTAAAAATCAGCAATAAACATTCTGGAATTGCATTTCCTAGGTTATTTACATAATCTTCTTTTTAAAAACCCCTAACAAATGTTGGCCATCATAAAAGAAGGAAAAGTAGTATGATTCTTAAACTCTGAATAATTCTTTAAAAAAGGATGCTGCAGAGTTTAACAATGTGCTCTATGTAGATTTACATTTTTAAAATAAGTTAACCCGCAGACCTCTGTTCTTTGCATGGATTCCATATGCAAATTCTATATGCAAATCCTGTTTTTATATATATATATAAATATATATATACACACACATGTATATATATATGGGAGAGAGGGGCACATTTGTGGAGCAGCAACTGTAGCTTTGTTTGGCAGCTCATCAAAGTTACCAGGTTTTTCTCACTGAAATCCAGACAATTTGGGTCATGGGACTGGGAAAAGATTGTAAATGTCTATGTTTGTCTCTAAATGCTTGCATGAAACTGATGGCTTTGGAAATCAAAATTAGACGGTCAAAATTACAGCCTCTAGACCAGTGATGGCTAACCTTTTTGCCATCCCGTGCCGGGGGGGGAGGCGGGGGAGGTTTGCACGCATGCGTGTCCACATCCATAATTCTATGCGTCCCGCCCTGAGCATGCACACACAACCCCCCTCCCCCCTACTCCTGGCACGCGATGGCCAGGTAGGCCCATTTTTCTTTCTCACCTGGCTCCAAATCCTCTCTATGCATCTGGGGAGGGCGAAAACAGCCTTCCCCACTCTCTCGGAGGCCCTCCGGAGGCCTGAAACTGCCCATTTCCCAACTCCTGGTGGGACAGGAAGTGACGTTTTTTGCTGTCCCCAGCCTCCAGAGCTTCTCTAGAAGGCCAACACTGATCTGAAATGCTTCTTTCCAGATTTCTGTCTAGTTGACTGGAGATGCCATGTAGGCGTTAAGATGTCAACACAACTGATTCAGTTTCTTGTCTGTTAATCTCTGTACTGTCTTCCCTCCTTTTAACAGATTAACAGAGTTGGAAGGGACTGTGTAGGTCATCAAGTTCAGTCCCCCACCCAAGCAGGAGATCCTGCATTATTTCTGACAGATGGCAGTCCAGTCTCTTCTTGAAAGCTTCCAGTGATGGAGCTCCCACAACTTCTGAAGGCAACATCTGTTCCATGGGTTATTTGCTCTCACTGTCAGAAAATTTCTCCTTATTTCTAGGTTGAATCTCTCCTTGATCGGTTTCCATCCATTATTCCTTGTCTGGCCTTCAGGTGCCTTGGAAAATAGCTTGACCCGCTCCTCTCTGTGGCAGCCCCTCAAATATTGGGGAAGACTGCTATCAAATATTGGAAGACTGCTATCCTGCCTCCCCTGGTCCTTCTCTTCACTAAACTAGACTTTCTCAACCTCCTCCCACCGGAGGAACTTCATTGTGGCCCGAAGCACTGAATTCTCTTCATCCTGAGATCTTTAGAAGCCCCCTCTCCGGCTTCCAGGAGGAAACTGCTGCTGCTTCTATCTCTAACACTGTTTTTTCAATGAGGTTGTTTCAGTAGTTGTTGTGTGCGTTGTTGTTGTTTTTTTAACAGATAATAATCAAGAGGAGATGGTGACACCCTTTGCTGGGGTTTTGTTCCTAGGGAATGATCACACTTTTGGGACTTGTGGTGCAGGAGTTTGTAGAGGGAGAGGCGAGTCTTTTTTTATTATTAAGCAATTGTGCCTGGAAGGAAGTCACTGAGCACACTAAAATTATCCTGTGAATTTAACACTCACACTCACACACACACATTCAATTTCTGATTATTTCCTCCTCTTTCAACTTACCCCTCCACTTTTTCTTTCTCCTTTCTAACCAGGGGTGGGCTGTTGGGGGTTTGAAGGGGTTCGGGAGAACCTCTAGCTAAGATTCTGTGCAGTTTGGAGAACCCCCAGATCCCACTCCTGGCTGGTCCCACCCACCCCACCCTGCCCCTCCCAGGAGTCCCCACATCAGGGGTGAAATGCTCCCGGTTTGGATCGGATCGCCCGATCCGGTAGCGATGGCGGCAGGTGGTTCGGAGAACCGGTAGCAAAAATCCCTGCCCCCACATGCCTAGCTGAGCCGCGCGATCATCAGAGGCTTTTTAAAATTATTTCTAAAAACATTTTTTCTACAACCTCTTTGGCAGAAAAAATGCTTTAAAAGTTAAAAAAAAAAACCTCTGATGATCGCGCGGCTCAGCTGGGATCGTCAGAGGCTTTTTTTCTTTTAAGAACATTTTTTCTACAACCTCTTTGGCCGATTTGCATCCTTTTAGAGAGTCATTGAGGCCACTTGGAGGTTTCTCTATGACTATGTCATCAGGGTCACCTGAGTGGTGCAAATGGGTGTGGAGCCTTCTTGGAACTGTTGAAAGGACTGTGTTGTAGAATGGAGATAGAGTCAAAATTGAACAGCCCTCTCTCAACAGAGGGATATGACATCATCTATCTCTAGTCTACAACACAGTCCTTTCAACAGTTCCAAGAAGGCTCCACACCCATTTGCACCACTCAGGTGACCCTGAAGCAGTGGTGGGTTGCTCCCGGTTCGGTCCGTTTCTTGCGAACCGGTAGTAACAGTGGCGGGAGGCTCCGCCCACCTGCCTGGATGTCATTGTCAGGTTTCGATGTCATCTCAAATGAAATAAATTGCATTTCCAAATGAATAGTCTTCAGTAAAATCTTTCATTTTATTAAGCATGACAATCTGTCCCCAATCGTGGTGTAGCCAACTCTGACTTCCTGACCCCAAACCTTCCCTTTCCGTTCCCCAATTCTCTGCGTCTCATTGGCCCTCTTCCAAATCACTCTCCCCATATCTATTACTTCAACTCCCAGGAATGTCCCCCCTCCCATCTCATCTCCTAGGGGATATTATCTTCAAGGAAAATAAGTAGGTGAGAAGTCAAGCGTCCTCTTGCCAGCTGCCGCCTCTTCTCCTTATGTCAGCACTAGAGTAAATGCAGGTTGAAGTGCTGACAGTCATCATGAATGATCTGTGCATGCACCTGCTCCCGTTGTGAACTGGTAGTAGAGGTAAGTAGAACCCACCCCTGCCCTGAAGACACAGATGAACCTCCAGGTGGTCTTAACGACCCGCTAAAAAATTGCAAATGACTAGCTATCTGCAAGGAATATCAATCCTTCCATTCCCCACCATCCAACTCAGAGCTGAAGAAGCTTCTTGGTTGAGAAACATCTTCAAAGAAAAACCAGAAAGTCCAGTTGCCTCTTGAAAGAAAAGCCCCTTTGGGACAACCATCACCTGGATGATGGAGAATCTCCATAGACAAACTCATCAAAACCAAACCAAGAAGATTCAAGCAGAGCTTTTTCCCCATCTCAGAACCCTTGGACAACGATCTTCAACCTTTCTTGATAGGTTTTTCTCACCTCATTTTAATTGCTTGCCCTGTCTATTTTTATACAGCTGCATTTTTCTGAAGATCCAGGGTGCTGAGGGTTTGGTTCTTCTTGTTGTTGTTTTAAGGGAGGTATTTACGAAACCCAAAGCTAGAGTGATGCTTTGCTCAGGTGCTAATTTATTTACACCAATTAATTCCAGGCCCCTGATGTAAACCAATTAGTATTCAACCCTTAATGGAGTCATTATCTGTCAGATTAGCTTTTCGTAATGCTTGTCACTGTTACAGGACTAGGCAGCAGAACTTTGCTAATAAAACTAGCAGAATTAATGGAGTGAACAGCATAGATAATGACTTAATGTGGAACGTACACTTTAGAAAAGGGAGACCTGATCAACGGTATTCTTAAAATGAAGATGTCAGAAGTAGCTTCTCTATTTTATTTTTTTAAAAAAAAAAAATTGAAAGAAGGAGAACAGGCAGAAGAGGAAATACAGGTAAGCCCTCGACTTACAAGAGTACATTTATCGACCGTTCGAAGTTGCAATGGCACTGGAAAAAGTGAGCTATGGCCATTTTTCACACTTACGACCGTTGCAACATCCCCATGGTCACGTGCAGGAATGGGTTTGCTCACTCACGTACCTTCCGTGCATGCGTCCGGCCTTGAAAACGTGCCTAAATAGCATGACTTGGAGCCTGGGCAGGTTTACGGGCCCTCCTGCGATCGCCGCTACCAGTTTGCCTGAACCGGTGTGAACTGGCTGAATACCATCTCTGGTCACGTGATTAAAATCCAGTCTCTTGAAAACTGACTCATACTGAAGATGGTTGCAGCATCTCCCAGGGGTCATATAATCCCCTTTTGCGTCCTTCTGACAAGCAAAGTCAATAGGGGATCCAGATTCACTCAACAACCGTGTTACTGATTTAACAACTGCGGTGATTCGCTTAACAACTGTGACAAGAAAGGGTCGCAAAATGGGGCAAAATTCACTTAGCCAATGTCTCGCTTAGCAACAGAAATGTTGGGCTCAATTGTTGGTCGTAAGGCAAGGACTACCTGAATATGCTTCTCATGTACATATAAGGAAGGCCTTTCAGATGCTTTGCAAAAAGTCATCCAAATTTAAGGACTGCATTTCCAGTTTTGGGACTTTATTTTGATCATACATTCACAGAAGAGGCCATAGTTAAACTCTGATCTGTTGGAATGGACCATAGCTGAATGGTGAAATCGATGTTAGGTTGGCAAAAGGTCTGAACTTCAATTTCCTCTATCTCCAAGCCCAGCTTTCATAATCACATGTAAAGATAAAGGTTACCCTTGCACATATGTGCAGGTCATTCCCAAGGCTAGGGGCCGGTGCTCATCTCCTTTTCAAAGCCAAAGAGCCAGTGCTGTCTAAAGACGTCTCCGTGGTCATGTGGCCAGCATGACTAAATGCCAAAGGGGCACGGAACGCTGCTACCTTCCCACCAAAGTGGTCCCTATTTTTCTATTTGCATTTTTTACGTGCTTTCGAACTGCTAGGTTGGCAGAAGCTGGGACAAGTAACGGGAGCTCACCCCATTACCCAGCAGTAGGGATTCGAACCGCTGAACTGCCAACCTTTCGATTGACAAGCTCAGCGTCTTAGCCACTGAGCCACCACGTCCCTATAATCACATGTATGAAATCAAAAAAAGCATTCTCAGTTCATTGTTCACACTGGTATTTCCTGACCTAGTAGTACCCGAAGATCATGCTGGCTGGAAATGATGAAGTCCAACACATTTGGACTGCTCCAAGTTTAAGGATAAAGTCTGGAGCATAGAATACCACTGATGCTCAGAGAAGGTTCTAATCAGTGGTGGGTTGCTACCGGTTCGCCCCAGTTCGGTCAAACCGGTAGCAGCAACAGCGGGAGGCTCTGCCCACTTGCCCGGACATCATCAAATACACTCTGCGCAAGCAGAGCGAACTGGTAGCAAAGGTAAGTGAAACCCAACACTGGTTGGAAGATGTAGTACCTAAAAAGAAGAGGTTCGATAAATTCTCACTGTGTCTGACAACGGATTATATTGCTGGATTCCCAAAAAGCCTCTTGAAGTTTCTCGAAGCAGATGTGGTCCACCTTGCCAGTTCCTATTCATGTAACCAAAGATGGGAATAAGCTGGGCATCCTGAGTTTGCCAAACTTGAAGTTTTCCATGATCAACATTTGGGAAAGGAGGGAAAACTGACCATCATGATAAATGTCATCCAAGGACAAAGATCCTAAAAAAAAAATAACCCAATAAACTGATTATAAGAAGGTTAGCATTCGTAAGTCATTTCTAGCTGTAGAAAACCACCGCTTAGTCATTTCGTATCCATGATTATAGTTAAATTTGGGGCTTTGTAACCAGTGGCATTTGCTCTTTAATCCATCTTTTCAAGCCCATTGCCTTCCAGATGTGCGCCATCACTGGAGGTTTTTAAGAAGAGATAGGACAGCCATTTGTCCAGAATGATATAAGGGTCTCCTGTTTGAGGTTGGACTAGAACAGGGGTCAGTAACCTTTCGGATCTCAGGGACCACTAAATTTATAATTTTAAATTCCGCGGACCACTAATATGATCTGCCTAATGACTGGTTGGGTGGGCATGCCTAGGTGGTCATGTGACTGGGTGGGCATGGCCAACTTGATGTCACTCACATCAAGGGGTGCCTCGCCAGCCTCTACCTACCTCTCCCCTGCCAGCCACTCCTCGCCTCCCCGCCCAGGCTCCTTAGGGCCCCAATAGGAAGCAGTTGTTGGAGCTAAGCAGCCACCACAAGAAAGAGTTGGCAAAACAGCTCAGTTCAAATTGGATCTGATTGAGAAGGAAACTCAGCAGAAACACCTCACTGAGGACTACGAGGATAGGCTTTCCAAGCAGAGGGAAGACCTGCGGGAGTGCAAGGCCAGGTAGCAGCGCCTGGAGGCTCAGAGGGCTGAGATGGTCAGCCAGTTCCAGGCCATGAGGCAGTCCCACTGGAACAAGGCCCTCCGGCTCTTCGCCACCAGCAGCACTTCCCTCCAGCCTTCACCCAAACCCCGGCACCAGGAGGCTGAAGCAGACCCCAAGTCTGAATTTCTGCCCCCTTCCAACCCACACAAAAAGACCCCGAAGAGGGAGACTCTGCAGCAACACAAGCGTTCATTGCACGTATGTGTCCCATGGGCTGTAATTTGAGGACCCCTGATTTAGTGCAATATAAAAAATTCAAATAATTTTTCTGCGGACCACCAAAATTTTCCCACAGACCACCAGTTGGTGACCACTGGACTAGAAGACCTCCCAACTCCAAGGTCCCTCCCAACTCTATTATTCTGTTATATATTGGAATACAGCTTCTATAGTCAAATACTATGACCTGGACTGATGGATCTGGAACATCTCATCCCATGTTTTTGTGGGAGCACCAGGCTGGGCATGACTTTTCTGTACCATAGTTTTCTGATCAA
Organism: Pantherophis guttatus; assembly: GCF_059756535.1. NCBI lineage: Eukaryota > Metazoa > Chordata > Lepidosauria > Squamata > Colubridae > Pantherophis > Pantherophis guttatus. Next base: position 11,569,539 of record NC_142074.1, on the reverse strand, counting down.
TATGGGATTAATTTGAACAACTTTCTCTAATCAGATGCTGTTCTCCAGCCTCTGTGTGACAACTCTGATCCTTTTCCTTTCATCTTTCTATTCTAATTCTTTTGGTAAGTTCTGTTCTTCATCCTTCAGGGAAAACTATGGATATACTAACAGTTAAATAAAGCATGATGGAATCTTAAGCATCTTCCTTTGTAAAATTCAGAGATTCACAAGGGAAATATACTAACAGAATTGAAAATACACCTCTGATCCCCCATAAACAGTTCAAGTTCTTTCCTGCTTTCAGCTTCCCAGAACTGAGCACTGTAATTACACCTAATAAATTAAAGAATTAAAAAAAAATGTTGGCTTTGTCATCACACCTATCTGGTGCTGAATCAGGAAGTCACACTTTCTGTACAGCAGACAAAGGGAGGGGGAGGAAAAGTAATTGGAGGTTCATTTAGCTCTTTCCTTTAGCTAATCTTTTTTCAACTTGTTAATATCATAATTTTTTCTGCTGAATTAAAACATCCCCATTATGGAGTAAGCATGATCTAGTCTCCTTGAACGACCCAATTCAGACCAACCCAAATCTGTTCAAGTTTCAAAGTTTTCCCATGTTCATAAAGTTAAAAAAGAGCTATGATTGCAATGTCTCCAAATTCGTTTTGTTCTTCTTCATGAAATGGACAAATAAGCAAAATGAAGACGTTAAACAAACCCAGATGTTTGTTTGTTTGTTTGTTTGTTTGTTTGTTTGTTTATTTATTTATTTATTTATTTATTTTTTAAATTTTTATACCGCCCCCTCTCCCGAAGGACTCGGGGCGGTGAACAGCCAAAATTAAAAAAACATACAATATAAACATTAAAATACTATAAAAACAAAATTAAATTTATATTGGCTTCCCCCAATTTAAAACCCCTTACCCATAAAATTCAACAATTAAAAGATTTTTAATCCAGCCCGGCTTGCTGAAATAAAAACGTCTTCAGAGCCTGGCGAAAGGTCCGGAAGTCCGGGATCAGTCGTATCCCTGGGGGTAGCTGATTCCAGAGAGCAGGTGCCCCCACAGAGAAGGCTCTTCCCCTGGGGGTCGCCAGCCGACATTGCCTGACCGACAGCACCCTGAGGAGGCCCTCTCTGTGAGAGCGTATTGGCCGGTGGGAGGTTATTGGTGGCAGAAGGTGGTCTCGTAAATAACCAGGCCCTAAGCCATGGAGCGCTTTGAAGATGAGAACCAATACCTTGAGGTGCACCCAGGAGAGTGGTAGCTGTAATGAAATCGCTGGCTGTGCTTGGTTCTACTGGCCAGCTGTCACAGGCAGGGGTGGGCTTCAAAAATTTTAGCAAGGGGTTCTCTGCCCGGTTGCTGGCCACAGTGGGCGTGGCCTAGTTGGACTCCTGCACCAAGGCAGGGGGGGTGTTTTTGCCCTCCCCGGGCTCCGGAGGCTTTCTTTGAGCCTCCGGGAGGGTGAAAATGGCCTCCCCAAGCTCCGGAGGCCCTCTGGAGGCCAGAACTTCCAACAAATGTCAATGTTCCAAGTAACAGCCCCATAGAAAGCAGAACTCCAAGGCAGACTGACTCAAAGAAGAGTTTTATTGGAGAGATCATATTGGCACAAGCAGGTGAAAACCGATTCCCGCGGTTTTCACCTGATTAAAAGTGAAAATTCCCCCCTTGCCAGTGGTGAAATGCTACTGGTTCAGGGCAGTTCTCCTGAACCGGTAGTAAAAAAATGCTTTAAAAAGTAAAAAAAAAAAAAAAAAAAGTTCCGACAATAAGTTGTGACAATCAGCTGTGCTGCGTGATCCTTGGAACTTTTTTTTTTTTAAAGCATTTTTTAAATACCTATAAGGGGTCCGTTTTTCCTCCCAGGAGGCTTCCCTGAGGCCTGCTAGGCCAAAACTGGTGTGTGTGTGTGTGATGCGAAAGAAAGAAAGAAAGAAAGAAAGAAAGAAAGAAAGAAAGAAAGAAAGAAAGAAAGAAAGAAAGAGAGGAGGGGGGAGGGAGGGGAGAAAGAAAGAGAAAGAAAGAAAGAAAAAGAAAGAAAAAAGGGAGGGAGGGAAAAAGGAGAGTAAGGAAGGACCACAAACCTGGCACTAGACACAGCTTCAGAAGATACCTTGAAAGAGCACAACAATCCAGGGCTGGAAGGGACCTGAAGGTCATCTAGTCCAGTTTCCTGCTCCAACAGGACATTGTTAAAGTGAGTTTCTGTCTTTTGACCCCCCCCCAATCACATGACTACATAGCCATGCCCACCCAGTCACATGACCCCACCAAGCCATGCCCACCAAGCCACGCCCACAGAACCGGTAGGGGAAAAAAAATAGATTTCACCACTGCCCCTTTCCCCAAACAATCAGTCACATTGTCCAATCAAGGTACTGGCTGGTTGCCTGGTTACATTGCCCCTCCTTCCTCCAGCCACCTGTTGAAATGTCCTTGGTTCCCACAGGAAATTATTTTGTTTTGGCTACAAACCCCTTCCCCCCAGGGTGGGTTCTAAAAATTTTTACTACTGTTTCTGTGAGGGTGGCTTATTTTGTGGGCGTGGTTTGATGGTCATGTGACAAACAATTATTTAGGATTTAGCAGAGGTACTGGTCTACCAGGCTTTTAATTGCTTGTAGAGCTGTACTGGTCTACTCATTTGTTTTTGGAGCGCACCACCACACTGCCTTTTACCACTGATCAGCTGTAGGGCGGCTCTTTGAAGCGCCGCGGCAAGAGTTTAAACAGTTTTTTGCCGCTCTGCCACAACCGAGAGCATCGGAAACCGCTTTCAGGCAGCTTGGCCTCAATTGCCAATCTACCACCACCGAGCGGTTTACAAGGAGCGGATCGGTTCTAGCCCATCAGTTGGGAGGCTTCTTGGCTTCTCAATTTAAAGATACGGTGTCTTGTTTTTTCTCTCTCTTCTTTGTCAAGGGAGCTCTGATTTTTTCCTTCTGGCCGATCAACTGGGATTTGGGAGGCAGCAAATAGATTGAGGGCGGGGTCAGGAAGAGGTGGTATTTACCGGTTCTCCGAACTACTCAAAATTTCCACTACCGGTTTGGGAGAACCGGTAGCAACCCTCCACTGCCCCCCCCCCCATCTAACTATATTCCCCCTCCTTGTCCTTTCTTCGCATTGTGGCAACCCTGAAGCAGTGGTGAAATCCTCCGCGGATTGCCACCGGTTTGCTGCCCGCACATGGGCAGTGTGTGCCAGTTGCACACTGCGCATGCATGCACAGTGTGCACCAAACACACACTGTGCGCACACATGCGCAGTGTGTACCAAACTCATGCTTCACATGGAAAAAGGAGCCGTTTGAAGGTAAGTAGAACAGCGAGGGAGGGGAACAGCTGTGCTGTGCGATTTAGATTTGCTAGAAAGCAGGATTTCCTCCTTTCTAGCGAATATAAATCGCGTGGCACAGCTGATTGTGGGAAATACCAGTTTGGACGAACCGGTAGCTTTTGTTACTACTGGTTTGCTCGAACCGGTGCGAACCGGTGGCATTTCACCCCTGCCCTGAAGCCTCCAAAATGGTCCCAGCCAGATTCATTTCAGAGTTGACAACAATAGAAAGCATCTTTTTTAGGGACATCTCCATAATGTCATTGATCAATGAAACTCAGCTCAAAGGAGGCGTTAGTTTTACCAGAGTTGCATTAAGATGGATTTTAAAACTTGCTTTTACTCTGCTTTTCGATAAATCCTTACTTTGTTTCATTGGCCAGAAGGGGGTGCAATTGGAATAGCATTTCTTACATTATTCCCCTTAAAACTCCAGTCTGCAATATATCCAATTTTGTATCAACAATTTAATTTTGTCTGTTTGGAGGGGAGTGGGCAGGGAAAGGAGGGGAGAGGAAAGCTGCCCTGAAAAATTGAATTCATAATGCATGCCTTCTTTGTTTTTCAAAGTTTTGAGCCTCAGAAAAATGAATCGGAACCTGGTGGAGGCCAATTGGATTTAAGCTGTTTTCTCTTTGCTTGAAAGAAAGAGACTGTATCTGTTTCACTGGCGTTTGGTTCCCTTTTTGGACCTAGCTGGGAATTATGGGCATTGGTATCCAACACATCAGGACAGTGCCTTGGTTGAGGAAGACTCATTGGGTTGTGTCTGGGGAGACTAGGTAATGTTTGGCAAGAATTGGACCTTGGATAGTTGCTTTGATGCCAAAACAATGTGGAAACAGTTATTATACAATATTATTATATATAATATTATCAGCTCCTCTGCTATTTGATTTAACAACTACCTAGTTTAAACATGAGAATGCCTGGAGAAAGGAATGGTCCAAGTTTCTATATTGTATTACTCAATCCATCATGATTGAGTATGTTGCCTTATCTATCATGCTTTGTTTTTTAAAATATTGTGTCAGTTTTCCCAGCTAAATCAGAGAAGAAACATATTTAGAAGAGTTCATTCTATTTTATTGTAAGGCTACATTGCTCAATCTTGCACATTGGAAGGTACAAACTTCCCACTTTTAACCCTTTAGGAGAGGGGTTTCTTCCTCTGACTGTTAAGCCATTGGGGCTCCTGAATCTCTTGTCTGATGGCTTCTCGGGCAGCATCCCTTTCCCTCATCTCCCAAGGTTATCTACATATTCCATTTTATGGAGCTGTCCGTTCTGACTAATAAAAGATTAAGAAAGAGAGGAAGGGAAGAATGAATGAATGAATGAATGAATGAATGAATGAATGAATGAATCAGGACATGAAGAATGTAGCCCCTCTCCCATTGATGTCTTCCGAAAACTGAAGCCTTCTCCTGGAAGCTCCTTCAGAAGCCCTCTCCTGGAAGTATCATGTTTATTAGTTTTTGATCAAGACTTCGTCTCATCCCATTTTTAAACCCTCATAGATGTGTCCACCTTCCCATCATTTCTAGAAGAGTCCATAGATGATCTGTCTGTCTGTCCATACAACCAACCAACCAAACATCTACATGCTGAGAATTATATATATCAGCAATATCCAGTGTTTCCTCCTGTTGTGTTACTACTAGGTCCTTTCAACGGAAGGTCTTGATGTAACACAATTTGAAACCTAGATTTTCTGCCCGGAAACTCAAATTTGGACATATACCATAGCATCAATTTTACGATTTACGATAAATATACGCAATTCGCTTGTTCTAATTTTGCTCATGCCTTATGCTAAATATGTTTGTTTGCTTTGAGCAAGATGTGTTGGGTGAATTCAGTGCTTGTGACTCATAAATCACACTTTACAGAATAGCACCAAGTGTGAACTCTATCAACCGTAGTTGATTCTATGAAAGCCACCACTAAGCCCAGTGGTGGGGGAATCTAGCTACTGAGATGCTTGATCATGTTTTAGGTTGCCTCTATTGGTGAAGCTATGCTGGGCGCTTCCTTCTAGATGGGGAGACTTCTACCCCCAAAGTATGTGTTGTATTGGGACATTAAGTGCTATGATTTTTTTTTAAAATCCACCTCGTTTACTATTGTCTATTTTGACTAGGGTAGAAAGATTAAAACACTCGTGAGCTATATAATTGTAACTTTCTCACCTCCTTCCCCCACTGCCGACGGTTTTCCTGCACTTGAACTGATTAATTACATAGCATGTTGCTTTTTAAAAAATGGAACGAGTGGGACCAAAGGCATCAGAAGATGGAGCTCCAGTTTCTGAGTATGCAGTCATGCAGGTCTCGGGGAGGGTCACAGCTAGCGATGTGCTAGAGGCATGCTTTCCATAAATCACAGACTTGGAGTCTCCCAGTTTTTGTGTTAATCCTCCCTTGCTGGGGAAGAGCTGTCTCTGCAGCTTGTGATAAGGCCAGGAAATTAAATTGTTTTCCCGGGTACATGGTATGGCAAATGCTTATGCAACGTTTTAATGAAACATTGGCGAGGCTGCAGCACTGGTTAATTTAATGCCAGCAAAAATTTGTCTTCTTGGGCTTGATTGCATTCTCACACAATACGGATGCCTGAAATGTCCAGCCTCTTGGGGTACAGACCCTCGCCTGGGTGGGAAATGAAGGAAGATTTGAGAGTAGGGAAAACCCTCTGCACTCTCTCTCTCTCTCTCTCTCTCTCTCTATCTATCTCTATCTATCTATCTCTCTATCTCTCTATCATCTATCTATCTATCTCTGTCTCTCTCTATCTCTCTCTGTGTCTCTGCCTGTCTCTGTCTCTCAGTCTCTTTCTGTCTCTCTCTCCCTCCCTCCCTCCTTCCCATTCTCTCTCTGTCACTCTCTCTCTCTGTGTGTCTCTCTGTGTGTCTCTGTCTCTCTGTCTCTGTCTCTCTCTGTCTCTGTCTCTCTCTGTGTCTCTCTCTGTGTGTCTCTCTCTGTCTCTTTCTGTCTGTCTCTCTCTCCCTCCCTCCCATTCTCTCTCTGTCACTCTCTCTCTGTCTCTGTCTCTATCTCTATCTCTCTCTGTCTCTCTCTATCTCTCTCTGTGTCTCTGCCTGTCTCTGTCTCTCCGTCTCTTTCTGTCTCTCTCTCTCCCTCCCTCCCTCCCATTCTCTCTCTGTCACTCTCTCTCTGTGTCTCTCTGTCTGTCTCTCTCTCTCTGTCTCTCTCTCTCTCTGTGTGTGTCTCTCTGTGTGTGTCTCTCTCTGTCTCTTTCTGTCTCTCTCTCCCTCCCTCCCATTCTCTCTCTGTCACTCTCTCTCTGTCTCTGTCTCTGTCTCTCTCTGTGTCTCTGTGTCTCTCTCTTTGTGTGTGTGTCTCTCTCTCTCTGTCTGCCTCTCTCTGTCTCTCTCCATCTCTCTTTCTCTCTGTGTGTGTCTCTGCCTGTCTCTGTCTGTCTCTGTCTCTTTCTGTCTCTCTCTCCCTCCCTCCCTCCCTCCCATTCTCTCTCTGTCACTCTCTCTCTCTGTGTGTGTCTCTCTGTCTCTGTCTCTCTCTCTCTCTGTCTCTCTCTGTCTGTCTCTCTATCTCTGTCTGTCTCTCTCTTTCTCTCTCTCTCTCTCTGTGTGTGTGTCTGTGTCTCTCTCTGTGTATCTCTGTCTCTGTCTCTGTCTCTGTCTCTCTCTCTCCCTTGCACGTTAAATGGGCACCACAATTATGTGCCAGCAATTCTGATGTTCCCCTTGAACACACACACTGCCCTCATCTAATTTCCTGCCCAGGATTTAAGCAGACTTTTGTTATCATTTCACATTCTGGCTTTCAAGTCATTTTACCTGCTTAAACTAACTGGTTCTGTTCAAGCAGCAGGGTATATTTTGTGCAGCCTCTTTCTGGGGCAACTGACTATTCATAGGGCTGCAGAGTTGGAAGGGGTCACAAGGATCATCAAGCCCAACCCTCTGCAATGTGTGAAAAGCTACTTAAAACATCCATGAAAAGTAGAACTCCAACTACTCCTTAAAAGCCTCCAGAGATGGAAATCTATAACTTCCAGAAGTACATTATTCTTCTGTCGTGTAGATCGTATCATCAGGAAGTTTTGCCTTATCTTAAAAAAAAAAAAAATGACGCTGGCTGAAATTGATACCATTATTTCTTGTTCCAGTTTCTGTGGCCATGGAAAATTGACTTTATGAACTTGATTATGTCTGACATGCCTCCTCTTCAGATGGACTATTCCAAATTGCTTCAGCTACGTTCTTGTTGTCTTCATCTGAACTTTCTCTATCCTGTCGATATCCTTCTGAAAATGTAGTCTCCAGAATCATACCCAGATGTGATCCCTCTTTTTTCTCCACCTCCAGATTCTGCCAGTCCTTTTTCTACCTAGAGAATATACAGAATACAGAATAACAGAGTTGGAAGGGACCTTGGAGGTCTTCTAGTCCAACCCCCTGCTTAGGCAGGAAACCCTATACCATTTCAGACAAATGGTTATGCAATCTCTTCTTTAAAAGTTCCAGTGTTGGAGCAGTCACAACTTCTGGAGGCAAGTTGTTCCACTGGTTAATTGTTCTCACTGTCAGGAAATTCCTCCTTAGTTCTAGGTTGCTTCTCTCCTTGATTAGTTTCCATCCATTGCTTCTTGTCGTTTTCTCCCACTTTCTTTAAGGTGGACAAGAAACCTGATCTGTAAACAAGAGTCCCTTGTTGAGATGCAAGTTGAATTAATAAATGATGAATAAATTAAATAAATAAAATGGGCATTCAGCGAAACTAGTGCTTTTTTTAAAAAAATCTGCTGAACTTTTTTTTAAAAAAAGAGAGAAACTCTATTGCAAGCCCAAAGTGTGTTTTTCCTGGTATTTCTATCTTCATTACTATATCTACAAACAATTCATTATTGGTAATTAATATTCATTTCATCCATTTAATTGCTTGTATTGTCAAGGGGGTAGATCGCTTTTCCAGTTTTAAATAATTTTTGTCAATTGGTCTTGCTTTGGCGGATGCTCTCCTAATTTCCCAGCGGTTTCATCTCTTCTCTGGCTTTGGCTGAGGGACTGGGGAATTAGAGCATCTTCCCAATCAATAGATCACTAAGCAGGCACAAGCCGCGAGATGCAGATTTTGCTGAATGACAACAGGCGATGGGGACAGAGATGGGAATGCTAAATGCAAGAAAAGTGCCCAGTTGGGAACTGGGTGAGCCGAACTGCAACCCTCTTCACTCTTCTTGCTCCTGTGCCAGTTCAAATACATAACAGCAGATAAAACTAGTTCGTCTAAAAGGCAAACAAGAGTTGAGTTAGTGTATTGCACTAAGTGTATGTTGTTAAGCTGTGGGTTGCTTACTAGGTCACAGTAGACTGGTTTAGAAAATATGTTAAGCCGTTAAAAGTTGGCTGGATTCACACAATAGCTTAAAACCAAAAATACATTACAATTGTGGTTTAGCATTAAAGATTAATCCAGCCAGTCTTTCCTGGGAGTTTTCTGTTGTTCAGGCTAGAAAGGAAAGGGTGTCATTCGGGAGGCAGGGGATTCAAAAAATTTAGCAACCAGTTCTCTGCCCGGTTGCTGTGTGGGTGTGACCATGGTGGGCGTGGCCTACTCGACCTCCTGCACCATGGCACCGGGGGGAGGGGGCTTTTTCACCCTCCCCAGGATTCAGAGGCTTTCCTTGAGCCTCTGGGAGGGCAAAAACAGCCTCCCCCAGGCTCCAGACTTCCAGAACTTCCAGGAGGCCCATTTTTCGCCCTTCCAGAGCCTCCGCGCAGGCGCTGAACTTATCTGACACTCAAAATGGGCTGCGTTGAGACTCCCGGGAGGGGAGGTATGTCTGGGCGGGGCCAGCCAGTCCTTGCAACTACCGGTTCACCGAACCAGATGTAAAATTAGCATCTGGTTCACCTGAACTAGTCTGAACCGGCTGAATCCCACCTCTGGCTGTCATTCTGTTAAGCTTGTAGTCTTATTGCACCTGGGTGTGATTCATTCAACCCATTTAAACCATGAAGAGGGGCTAGTGAATTGTATGAACTGAAGCAGTTGGGGTTTGTTCAACGAACAATCAAATCATGACTTAGTCTAACGTATGGATCTAGTCTTCCATATGTGCTAGAACAGGGGTCAGTAACCTGCGGCTCCGGAGCCGCATATGGCTCTTTGGACCCTCTGCTGTGGCTCCCTGTCAGGTGATCCCACAATGGCTGGCCCTCCCCTCCCAGTCACTCCTCACCTGGCCTGAGAAGGTAAGGGTGACGACGGGGGATGGAGAAGAGGCCAGGGCAGAGACAGAGAGATACAGAGAGAGGGGGGAGAGAGAGAGAGACAGAGAGAGATACAGAGAGAGAGGGAGGGAGGGAGGTGAGAGAGAGATATGTTAAAAGGATTTTGTGGTTCCCGATGTTTTTTAACAACTGATTCTCTACTGTAATGACCAGCTGGGTAGGCGTGTCTCGGGGGGGGGTCATTTGACTTGTAGAAATGAGTGACATTGAGTTGGTCACACCCACCCAGGTTTTGTGGCTCCCGGTGTTTTCTTTTTTGTGGGGAACGGGTCCAAATGGCTCTTTGAATATTTAAGGTTGCAGACCCCTGTGCTAGAATGTAAAACAAAAAACAAAAAACCTCAGGGATTAGGTTAAGATACCAGTGAATGGAAGCAAGATGTTCAATATTCATAAGTAATAACAATAGAGGAGGTAATTTATTATATAGGCATGTCCATTAACTACTGTGATTTTGTTTCAGTATGGCATACTCTCAGCTATCATTCATTACACGATAGTGGCCATGAGTTAATATATTAATTTGCATTAATATGCACATATTTCTGAACCAAGAAACACTTTTATTCGATAAGGCACTTATGGTATTGTAGAGGGACGTGGTGGCTCAGATGCTGAGCTTGTTGATCAAAAGGTTGGCAGTTCATCGGTTCGAATCCCTAGTGCCGCATAATGGGGTGAGTTCCCATTACTTGTCCCAACTTCTGCCAGACCTCGAAGATCTGATCTGATCTGATCTGTTCTGTTCTGTTCCGTTCCATTCCGTTCCGTTCCCTTCCCTTCCCTTCCCTTCCCTTCTCTTCTCTTCTCTTCTCTTCTCTTCTCTTCTCTTCTCTTCTCTTCCATTCCGTTCCGTTCCATTCTATTGTTCTGTTCTGTTCTGTTCTGTTCTGTTGTTCTGTTCTGTTCTATTCTATTCTATTCTATTCTATTCTGTTCTGTTCTGTTCTGTTCTGTTCTATTCTATTCTATTCTATTCTATTCTATTCTATTCTATTCTATTCTATTCTATTCCATTCCATTCCATTCCATTCTTCTATTCTATTCTATTCTATTCTATTCTATTCTATTCTATTCTATTCTATTCTATTCTATTCTATTCTATTCTGAAGCAGTTGGGAATTATAAAAAGGAAGTAGAGTCATAAAGAAAACAGAGAGGAGATGTAAACTCAAAAATATTATTTTTTAATGATGTAGATTAAAAAGAAAATCCTTCCTTCTTTCTTTCTTTCCTTCCTTCCTTCCTTCCTTCCTTCCTTCCCTCCATCCTTCCTTTCTCCCCCCCCTCTCTCTTTCTTCTTCTTCTTCTTCTTCTTCTTCTTCTTCTTCTTCTTCTTCTTCTTCTTCTTCTTCTTCTTCTTCTTCTTCTTCTTCTTCTTTTCACTCTCTCTCGCTCTCTCCATCCCTCCCTCCCTCCCTCTTTCTTTTTCTTTCATTCCTTCCTTCCTTCTTTCCAAAACGGCAGAGAGACAAATAAATGGATAATGTGCCAGATCTAAAATAGCTGAATTTGTGAAGTAGATAAATATTATTTGTACTCTTGGAGTGCAGGAGTTCAACTCCTACCTCATTAAGAAAACAAGCTACAGGCAAAAATCAGGCATTGACTTTGTGTCCTTTGCTTGCTAATGATTATTTTTGCAGAACAACTATTCATTTCTTTATACCTTAAAGAAAAGGGGGGGGAAAAGCCCCTAAAAGCAATGGGTTAATTATTGAGCATCGACATCCGGCAATTAGAGGGGAGTAAGGATGGGAAGGAACGCTTTCCCTCCCATTGCAATCCTGTTTTTTTTTTAAAAAAAAAAAACGCAGGTCGTAGCATTCCATGGTAACACCAGTGAGGGATCATGCAAAGTGCAGAATGCCTTTAACAATTCGAAAAGAGAAACGGATACGCATCTTATTTTTTATTTTAGTTCGTTTGGAGACACTGGAAATAGTGAAAAAATAGAAATTTGATTCATTAGGACTCATTATGCAAGAGCTGGGATCCCAAGAAGGACATATTCTTTAAGATACATTTCATCAGAGGGTACAGGTTCCTTTTATTTTAGTTATTTATTTATATCCCACCTTTATTATCTTTGCAAATAAATAACTCAAGGTGGCATATATACTAAAGCTCTTTCCTCCTCTTCCTTTCCCCACAACAATAACTCTGTCATCCAACCAGCTTTCATGCTAAAGTGAGATTAGAACTCAGAGTTTTCTTGTGATTGGCACAAAGTCACCCACTTGGCTTTCAGGCCTAAGGCAGAACTAGAACTCACCATCTCCTAGTGATTGGCCCAAAGTCACCCAGCTGCCTTTCAGGTCTAAGGCAGAACTAGAACTCACCATCTCCTAGTGATTGGCCCAAAATCACCCAGCTGCCTTTCAGGTCTAAGGCAGAACTAGAACTCACCATCTCCTAGTGATTGGCCCAAAGTCACCCAGCTGCCTTTCAGGCCTAAGGCAGAACTAGAACTCACCATCTCCTAGTGATTGGCCCAAAGTCACCCAGCTGCCTTTCAGGCCTAAGGCAGAACTAGAACTCACCATCTCCTAGTGATTGGCCCAAAATCACCCAGCTGCCTTTCAGGCCTAAGGCAGAACTAGAACTCACCATCTCCTAGTGATTGGCTCAAGTCACCCAGCTGCCTTTCATGCCCAACCAGCTTTCATGCTATAGTGAGATTAGAACTCAGTTTTCTTGTGATTGTCCCAAAGTCACCCGCTTGGCTTTCAGGCCTAAGGCAGAACTGGAATTCACTATCTCCTAGTGATTGGCCCAACATCACCCACTTGGCTTTCATGCTAAAGTGAAACTAGAACTCCCCAATTCCTGGTGTTTGTCCCAAAATAGCCCAGCTCTCTTTCATGCCTAAGGGGAACTAGAACTCATAATCTCCTGGTGATTGGCCAAAAGTCACCCAGGTGGCTTTCACGCCTAAGGCAGGACTAGAACTCACAGCTTCCTGGTTTCTAGGTCCGCACTTTAAGCATAAAACCAAACTGACTCTATGTATGTTCCTCACCTTGATTTATTCATAAAAATAATAAGGGCGGGATATAAATCAATCGATCGATCAATCTAGAACCAGTCCTTCAAACTCCCCTTCGTAGGCTGAAATCCAATAATGGAAATTGTTGGCAAAAAATCCTTTCTGATAGTTGACAACAGAGGTGGGTTTCAGCAGGTTCTGACTAGTTCTGGAGAACCGGTAGTGGAAATTTTGAGTAGTTCGGAGAACCGGTAGTAAAAATTCTGACTAGCCCCACCCCCATCTATTCTCTGCCTCCTGAATCCCATCTGATCGGGAAGAAATGTGGATTTTGCAGTAACCTTACCCTGGTTTGAGGAGGGAATGGAGATTTTACAGTATCCTTCCCCTGCCACGCCCACCAAGCCACGCCCACCAAACCATGCCACACCCACCAAGCTACACCCACAGAACCGGTAGTAAAAAAATTTGAAACCCACCACTGGTTGATAACATGCAACCCCTCTCGTTCTGAACTCTTCCCCTCTTGAGGGTCTCAACAAATCAACAGATAGAAGCTTCGGGCCTGGTTTTAATACAGGCATTATTTAGCAAGTTGTTTTAAACTCTAATTGCTTTTGATATTTAAAAAAAAAAGGAAAATTGAAAACAGCTGAGGGATGATGGTTATTGGGAGGGTTTTTATATATATATATATTATATATAAAAACAAATTGGCTGTTGAACATTTGAAATAAATTTTATCCTAGTGCAATCGCTTCTAGGGATCTGTTGCAGCTATCGTATATCCTAAATGTATAATTACAATAGAGTCTTTCTGCTCTGTTGGGAATGGGAAGAGAGAGAGAGAAAGAGAAAAGCTCTAATCCAGCTAAAGGACAGGATGAAATGGGACCTACGAGCATCTTATCTCACGTTAGTTCAAGCATAGCCAAAGCTGTTTACATAAAGTCAGAATAATCCCAAATGTGATAAAAGAGAGGGTTTTGTTTAAAAAAAAATGGGCTTCCAACAAAATCAGGAATGATTCAAGCAAGCCACCAACATGGGAAGCCAACATTAGATGCAAACAGGGTTCACGTTATTTCCCTAAGCCAGGGGTCTGCAACCTTAAATTATTCAGAGAGCCATTTGGACCTGTTTCTCACAAAAAAGAAAACACCGCCACGCCCACCAAGCTATGCCCACAGAACCGGTAGTAAAAAAATTTGGACTTCACCACTGCTCCAACTCCTAGATTCTTTAACTTGACGAGCCTTCTCTTTACAGCCTGTCCATTTTGCTTCCTATTTTTTTTTTTTAATTTGATTTTATATGCCGCCCTTCTCCGGAGACTCAGGGCGGCTTACAATGCGTTAAACAATAGCCTTCATACTTTTCTATATTTATACAAAGTCATCTTATTGCCCCCACAAACTGGGTCCTCAATTTACCTACCTTAGAAAGGATGGAAGGCTGAGTCAACCTTGAGCCTTGGCGAGATTCGAACCTGCAGTAATTGCAGGCAGCTGATTAGCAGAGACCAAAATAGCTTTTCTAGAAAATAAGGCATGCTTCTTCTGAAAGAACCTGCATACTTTTGAAGGGGTCCAACTTCTAAGTCTTCAATGGATTTAGAAGTCCAAATAGTTTCCAGAGTCTAATTTTTGCTCTCTTTCATTCAATCGTTAGCCATAACATATTTCTGGAAAACTTCCTTCAGATTAGCACAACGGATTTATTTAGGGTTACTCTTGAAGTGGATTTGGTAGCTAGAACAGAGGTGGAGAATTTGGCCTGGGAGAAGCAGATTCGAACCCTAGTTTTTTTTTTTTTTTGTTTTTTTTTTTAAAACAATTTCTTGACTCTTTGCTAACCTTCAGGAACATAAACATGCAGATGTTGTGACATCCTTAAAAGGCAGCCAAGATTTATTCCTTTAAGCATTGTTAAATGGGAATATTTATTCCTCGTCGGAAAAATTGAAGTGAAGACATACTGTATGTTGACATTTTTCTGAAGCTAATTGCCTGGGAGCGTGATCAATGTCTAGAAACGAAATTGCTGTGGGACTTTCGCATGTGCCATCTTAAGTCTAGCCATGTTGGAAGATTTCACAGATGTGCCTAATAAATAAAACGGCATTGCATTTCTGTGCTACCATTCCTCTGAGAGTCTCTCCTTTCCCCTTCATGTCAAAAAGATGATGAGGAGCAAGCAATTAACCTAAACTCATTAATTACATAGTTTGGATGGGGATTTTGAATTTGATTTTCCTGACTAAAATCGGTAATATTTTACCATGTCCTTAAACAAGAGGTCCTTAAACAGGTAGCCATTGACTTAACAATCACAGTTGAGCCCAAAATCTCCACTGCTATGCAAGACAGTTGCTAAGTGAGCTGTGCCCCGTTTTATGACCTTTTTTTGCCACTAGTTGTTCGGCAAATCACTCCGGTTGTAAAGTAAATTAGGCATCTGTTAAACACATCTGGGCTTCCTCCGTTGACTTTATTTGGCAGAAGCCAGTTGGGAAGGCTTACAAATGGGGATCATGTGACCCTGGGTGTCATGGCCCCATCAGACCATGAGTCAGCAAAGGATGGGCCAGAGCTGGGGCCGATGGAGGTTGAGGGAGCGGCCTTGTTGGCTTCAGAGGAACGTGGGGAAGAGCAGGACAAGGCAGCCCTCAGGCTTGGGACGGCTTGCCAGCAGGGAAGAATGTGGGCAGGATAGAGGGGGGAAGAGAGGGCAGGTGGTGGAGATGAGGAGCGACGGACTGCCCCCTCCTGATCCCTGTGCATGGAGAGTGGAGAGGAGGTGGGAACAGCACAGGCCAACCTCTGACGACTCAGGAGGAGAGCATCCCGCCCCTCTTCACAAGGCACACCTGGGGACTGAGACTTAAGGAGAAATTGTGGGGAGGGGCGCTTGTCGGGAACAATTTGAATTTATGGAGTTTTGTGTACCGTTGCCAACGTCTGGAGTTTGCTGGACTTCTTGCCTTATAATTGCCTTGTTCCTTTGCTTCATGGACTCATTGCTTTGTTCCTTTGCTTCGTGGACTCATTGCCTTGTTCCTTTGCTTTGTGGGATTCCTTAACTTGTTCCCTTGCCCCGCCATTGTGCTAATAGCATTTGGCCAAACTACTCACAGCCAGATGCTGCTGGAGGTCTGTGTGTGAGCACTTTGCTCCAGGAACTTGCCATAAACATGGGAAGGTTTGGAGGAAAGTTGGAGCAATAAAGGGGAGTTTTTGAACTATCAGCTGACAGTTTTGCCTCCGTGCCTTGCCCCGGATCATCACACTGGGACACTGCAACTGTCATAAGTACACGCTAGTTGCCAAGCACATACATTTTGATCCCATGACCACGATGCATGGTCACACGGGGAAGCTGATCCATAGGGCTGCTGCTGAAAATCAGTCAGAAGTCACTTTTTCCGTGCTGTTGTAACTGCAAACGGGCACTAAATGAATGGCTGTAACTCAAGGTCTACCTGTATTTTTGATCTTCTGTTTGGATAGGGGGCATGGCCCCTGGATAGGGCTGGTCCTGCAGAATAGAGTAGAGTAGAGTAGAGTAGAATAGAAAATAGAATAGAGTAGAGTAGAGTAGAGTAGAGTAGAGTAGAGTAGAGTAGAGTAGAATAAGAAATAGAAGAGAAAATAGAAGAGAATAGAATAGAGTAGAGTAGAGTAGAGTAGAATAAGAAATAGAAGAGAAAATAGAATAGAATAGAATAGAATAGAGTAGAGTAGAGTAGAGTAGAGTAGAGTAGAGTAGAGTAGAGTAGAGTAGAGTAGAGTAGAGTAGAATAAGGAATAGAATAGAAAATAGAATAGCATAGCATAGATTTCTTTATTGGCCAAGTGTGATTGGATACACAAGGAATTTGTCTTTGGTGCATAGGCTCTCAGTGTACATAAAGAAAAAATAAAATATATTCATCAAGAATAAAAAGATACAACGCTTAATTGTTTTAGTCCTTGGATTTTAGAGGTTACAAAAACCAGATTTGTTTTACTGTATTTTGACTGCCAGGTAGGTGGGAAGGGAAATAACCTGTGAGGTTTCTTGTCTCAGGCACCGAACTAATTTGCTTGCCACCTGACTCTATTACCATTTTCTCTTTCCATCTTGGGACAATCTTGGATTTAAGGCTGCTCAAAGGGGATTCCTCTTCCTGTTTGCCTCATTTCTTTTTCAGTACCGTTGCTCTCACGACTGGTATCGCCGACCTGTGTGTGGAAATCTTGAGAGAAATCAGAGTGATCTGTGCTGCAAAAAATAAATAAATAAAATAAAACAAGTTGCAAATATATTCTCCCATGTATATGCTACTTTATGATGGGCACAGGGAGGAGAAAATGAGAAATGGTATCAATACATATATATATATATGAATATCTTTAATTGCACGCACAGTCCAGGTAAGCTGAACAGTTCGTCCTCGCCTGTGATGGCACCAGGGGAGGGATTCTACTGGTTCAGACCGGTTCGGGTGAATTGATAGCTGCCATGATCAGCTGGGAGCGAACCGGTTCGCTCCGACAATCAGCTGGGCCTGCCCCCCCTCCCCTTTACTTACCTTTATCTTCGGAGCTGATTAGCATGGCAGAGCGCTAATCAGCTGTTTTAATTCCCTAGCACCATGATGGCGAACCTATGGGACGGGTGCCAGAGGTGGCACACAGAGCCCTCTCTGGGGCCACGTGCACCATTGACAGCTGCTCTTCTGATTTCTGGTGCGCAAATGCATACCAGCTAGCTGCTCTTCATGGGTGCTGGAACGCTGGAAAACGGCCTGAAAACCAGCCAAAAAACAGGCCCTTTTTCGGGCCAGTTTCAGGCCGTTTTTGGGCCTGAAAATGGCCTGAAAAAGGCCAAAAAACAGGGATGCAATGCCAGTCAGCTGGTCTTTAGATTTCCAATGCTCCGATGTGCACACCAGTGGTAGGTTGCTACTAGTTTGCCCTGGATCGGGCAAACTGGTAGCGGCGGCAGCGGGAAGATCTTCCCACCCGCCTGGACGTCTCTGCGCATGTGCAAGCACTCGCACACCCGCGAGCGAACCGGTAGCAAACGAAACTGAAACCCACTATTGGTGCGCACATGCACTCATATGCACGTGCGTTCCGGTTTGGGCACTCGGTGCAGAAAAGGTTCGCCATCACTGCCCTAGCACTAACACGGAAGGTGAGCCTTGGTGGCACAGCAGACTAAAGTACTGTTAAGTAACACCAGCTGCCTGCAATTACTGCAAGTTCAAATCTCACCAGGCTCAAGGTTGACTCAGCCTTCCATCCTTCCGGGGTAGGTAAAATGAGGAGCCGGATTGTGGGGGCAATAAGCTGACTTTGTATAAAAAAGAACACTGCTTGGGGGGGGGCGAAAACCCTACGAAGCAGGTATATACAAAAAGTATGAAGGCTATTGCTTAACGCATTGTAAGCCGCCCTGAGTCTCTGGAGAAGGGCGGCATATAAATTGAACCAATGAATAAATAAATATTTTTTTCATTGAACTGCACGCACACATGTAGCGTGCATCTGGCACGGGTGCATGTGAAGCGCATGGGTGTGCAATCACGGAAGTGGTTGTTAAACCAGAAGGATCCTACCATTGGATGGCACGCATGCCTATCAAAAACTTTTGGCAAATTTCTATCTTAGAAAACTGCCAAATCGCTACTGTGAAACGGCAAACCCGTTTTTATCAATCCAGGCCATGTTCTATATAGCCCTTCTTGTAAAACTAGAATGTGGGGTTAACCACCGCGTATTGATTGCGAGGGGTTTTCTGTGCGCTCTTGAGTGGCACGGGGAGTTTTTAATCAAGTTTTCCGGTCCCATGCTGCTGTTTTAAAATCAATTGCTTTATGTTCCAGAATGGATTTACTCCTAGATAGAAAGGTCCTGGGAGAATCTCAGGGAGTTTTGCAGAAACTCATCATTATGCCCTTTAAAGCGTGGATTTCAGATCTGCAAAGTTAGAAGCCGTGGCTCAGATCCAGCCCTACGTTCTCCAGCCCTTTGTGGGTTTTCCTCCACCCCGCCGTTCCACAAATAGGAAAATGCAAATGTTGCTTTTGCAGAAATGTCCCCAAAGGAAAACAAAAGAAAACAAAAAACAGAGGGACGCTGCCTAACAGGGAGTGCCTAACAGAAATGTACAAATGGGCAGAAGATACATCGGGAGGTCACTTCACGGACACAGCAAGTAATTTTCTTAACAAGAAGATGAACGTTGTTTTTCATAATACACCTTTATTATACAGTGGTGGGATTCAAATCATTTAACAACTGATTCTCTGCCCTAATGACCGGCTGGGTGGGCCTGGCCAGGAGCTGTGACAGGCAGCATTTGGCCTCCTGCACCCTCCTAGGAGCAAACATAGGGGGGATGCACTGCCCACCCCCGTTCCCCATTTTGGGCCTAGTAGGCCTCCCCAAAATCTCCTGAGAACAAAAATGAGCCATAGGGGGGTTGCTGCACTCCCCCATGCCCCATTTTGGGCCGAGGAGGCCTCCATGAAGCCTCCTAGGAGCTAAAACAGGCTGTGTGCGGGGGTACACCGTACACACACTCCACGCCCCATTTTGGGCCCAGTAGGTCTCCCTGCACTTACCTGGGAGCCAAAATGGGGCTTGTGGGGACTCCTGGAAGGAGGGGCAGGGCCAGACAGCAATTTAACTACCGGTTTTCCCGAACCGGCTGAATCCCACCACTGCCTTTATACCACCCTAGTGAAGCCACATATGGAATACTGCATCCAGTTTTGGTCACCAAAGTTCAAAAAAGATGTTGAGCCTCTAGAAAGTATGTGGAGAAGAGCAACAAAGATGATAAAGGGACTGGAAGCTAAATCATAGGATGAATAGTTAAGGGAATTAGATATATCTAACCTATTGAAGAGAAGGATTAGGGATGATCTGATGGCTGTCTTCCAGTATTTTGATGGGCTATCATGGAGAAGAGGGATCGACTTCTTCTCTGAGGTACCTGAGGCAGAACAAGAAGCAACGAGCAACAAAGTAAGGAGAAATCAAATAGTTTGCCTCTTGGTGTTGTAGATGCTCCATCATTGGATGTTTTCAAAAAGTAAGTGAACAACCATTTGACCAAGATGATATAAGGTCTGATGTCTTGAGCAGGGGGTTGGACTCGGTGGTGAAATCCAATTTTTTTTACTATCGGTTCTGTGGAGTGGCTTGGTGGGCATGCTGTGGCTTGGTGGGCATGGCAGGGGAAGGATATTGCAAAATCTCCATTCCCATCCCACTCTGGGGCCAGCCAGAGGTGGTATTTGCCAGTTCTCCAAACTACTCAAAATTTCCACTATCGGTTCTCCGAACTACTCAATATTTCCACTATCGGTTCTCCAAACTACTCAAAATTTCCGCTACCGGTTCTCCGAACTACTCAAAATTTCCGCTACCAGTTCTCCGAACTACTCAAAATTTCCACTACCGGTTCTCTAGAACCTGTCAGAACCTGCTGGATTTCACCCCTGGTTGGACTGGATGATCTCTGAGGTCTCTTCCAGTCCTATGATTCTATCTTCTATGTTCTGGGATATCCTGATGAGCTTCCACTCCAGTTTCAAATCTGTTTTGTTTCCGAGATCGGCAAAATTTAGCTACGTTCTGTCACCAAGCTGGAATGGCCTCGGGGGCTGTAATTCTCACGTCTCTCTAACTAGGGCCATGACAAGTGATCAGATGATGTTTGTTGAAGGAGACAAAACCATCAATGACATATGAGTCTTTACAAACCTACTTGGAATGGTTGTGTGTGTTAGGACAACAGCGTTCTTATCCTTTGGGAGTTGAAAATGTTTGATAAAGTCTGTTTCAAAAGCCATGTTCATTTTTGTTCCCTTGCTTATAGCACTTTGTTATTTGCTAACTTCACCCAACATATATATATATTTGCATGAATTTACACAAAATTCCCAGGTGCCATTTTTTCATGTATTTTTCCCAATGCAAGAATGTTAAAAGTACAACTTCTCACTGCACAGACTTTCTTCCTTGGTTTTCAAACAACAACAACAACAATCAGAAATGCTCTTTATTTGCACAAACATTTTAGAAACATACATTCTTTTTGGAACACATATTTTTTTTTCAGAAGAAGTGGGGATTTTGGACCCGTGAAAGCTGAATCTCTGTAGACTTTATTTATTGCCAGGATGTATCTGCGATGACTATTTTATGGAATCTTGCAACTGTTTCCATTAAAATTAAGCAGGAGGGTGCTTAATTGCAATTTGATGAATAAATTACAACTAGTTGTACTCTTGACGTCTATACTCGCTGGGCTGACATAATGTGCTAAGATACAGAGGAGAAACCCACATGACGACTTTATCATGTTGTGTAGCATCGTTGCCCCAATTGTACCTCCCTGATCAAATTGATTATGCCTTGATGGACTCATTGATACCAACAAAGGACAATATTTGTAGCTCAGGGTTGAATTGTGGGGTCCTTGGTGCTCACTGAGCTTGGCTGTTTTCTTCCAGATGTTTCATTACCCAAACTAGCTAACATCATCAGTGCTACCATAGTAGGGAGTGGGTTCAGGGGTGAAATGTAAAATGTGTTACTACCGGTTCTGTGGACGTGGCTTGGTGGGGGGTGGGGTAATGTGTCTGGCTGGGTGTAGCCAACTTTTTTTAAAAAAAAAACTTTTCAAAGCATTTTTTCTAATGCTTTGAAAAGCCTCTGCCGATCAGGCAACTCAGCTGGGATCGTCAGAGACTTTTCAAAGCATTTTTTTTACCACCTCTTCAGCCAAATGCTTTTAAAAGCATTTTTTTGTCGAAAGAGGTTGTAGAAAAAATGCTTTTGAAAGTAAAAAAAAAAAAAAAGCCTCTGATGATCGTGCGACTCAGCTGAGCGGGGGGGGGCAGGGATTTTTGCTACCGGTTCTCCGAACCACCCGCCGCCATCGCTATCGGATCGGGCGATCCGGTCCGAACCGGGAGCATTTCACCCCTGAGTGGGTTTTGCTCTCAGTTTATATTCTAGCATCTTGCCCTGTCAGTGTTGGCTGGGGTGGTTTTGGAGATTCTTTGGTTGGGTTGTCTACTTGTTGGCTCCTTTGGCAAGTCCTTGATTGGGGTCTTGTTTACTTGATTGTTGGTCTGATGTTAATCTTGGAGTTAATCTATGCCCATCTGGGTGCTGATTGCTGGTGGGAAGGTGTTTTGGTCTCCCTACCAGCATTCAGCACCCAGAAGAGCATAGATTAACTCCAAGATTAACATCAGACCAACAATCAAGTAAACAAGACCCCAATCAAGGACTTGCCAAAGGAGCCAACAGTAAGCAGCCCAACCAAAGAACCTCTAAGACTGCCTCCTCCCCCCCCCCACCGCCCTGACACTGACAGGGCAAGCCATTATAAACTGAGAGCCAACCCCAGCTCCTACTAGCGCTGATGATGTTACCTAGTTTGGTTAACGAAATGTCTGCAAGAAAACAACCAAGCTCAGAGAGCACCAAGGACTCATTGATTCTATCAGAGCATTCTTACAAACTGCCTAACCAGGATGGCTTTTGGTGCAGTTTGTACTCAGTAAGTAAGTAAGTAAGTAAGTAAGTAAGTAAGTAAGTAAGTATGTATGTATGTATGTATGTATGTACTGTATATATGTATGTGTGATCTCTCTCTCTCTCTCTGCCAGTCTGTCTGTCTGTCTATCTATCTATCTATCTATCTATCTATCTATCTATCTATCTATCTATCTATCATTTCTCTCTATCTGTATCTCTCTATCTCTCTATCCCTATCTCTCTCTCTCTATCTATCTATCTCTCTCTCTTTCTCTATCTAACCATCTACCTACCTACCTACCTACCTACCACCTCTCTCTCTATCTGTATCTCTCTCTCTATATATATATATCATCTCTATCATCTATCTACCCTCTCTCTCTCTCTTTCTCTCTCTCTCTTATATCTCTCTCTTTCTCTCTTTCTCTATCTATCTAGCTACCTACCTACCTACCTATCATCTATCTGTATATCTCTCTCTCTATCATCTCTATCATCTATCTTTCCCTCTCTCTCTCTTTCTCTATCTATATCTCTTTCTCTCTTTCTCTCTCTCTCTACCTACTTACCTATCATCTATCTCTCTATCTGTATCTCTTTCTCTCTCTATCATCTATCTATCTATCTATCTATCTATCTATCTATCTAATCATCTATCGCTCTCTCTCTCTCTCTCTATCTATCTATCTATCTATCTCTTTCTCTATCTAACCATCTACCTACCTACCTACCTACCTATCACCTCTCTCTCTATCTTTATCTCTCTCTCTCTCTATCATCTCTCTACCCTCTCTCTCTCTTTCTCTCTCTCTCTTATATCTCTCTCTTTCTCTCTTTCTCTACCTACCTACCTACCTACCTACCTACCTACCTACCTATCATCTATCTGTATCTCTCTCTCTATCATCTCTATCATCTATCTTTCCCCCTCTCTCTCTTTCTCTATCTATATCTCTCTCTTTCTCTCTCTCTCTACCTACTTACCTATCATCTATCTCTCTATCTGTATCTCTTTCTCTCTCTATCATCTCTATCATCTATCTATCTATCTATCTATCTATCTATCTATCTATCTATCTATCTAATCATATCTCTCTCTCTCTCTCTCTCTCTCTCTCTCTCCCTCTCTCTCTCTCTCTCTCTCTCTCTCTCTCTCTCTCTCTCTCTCTCTCTCTCTCTCTCCTTTTATCTTCTAATCTCCCATATCCCATATGAATGCCAAATGAAACAAGAAGGACAGCATGGTAAAAATTCTGCACTCGCAACTCTGTAAAAGAAAAGTAGCATTTTTTTCATATGACAAATGTGACATATTTTTGTGCCCCTCGACTGAATTGTTCACATACACAGCAAGATTGAAATCTGCAAGCTGGTCATGATTTAGAACCGTCTTCCCCATCCTGGTGCCTCCAGATGTTTCAGACTGCAAGATCCATCATTGGTTAGAGTTGTGGAGAGGACATCGACTTTCAGAAAGCCTGATCATCTTGATATTGACAATTAGGCCATGCGCGAGTTGGCAAAATCTGTGGTTTTTTCCTCTCCTTTTTATTCAGATCCAAGTGCCCCAAACAGACCCAGAGTTTGAAGAATAAAGGGTAGAGGTGTCCTTCAAGAACTATTTGAAGAAAGATGATTAAAGAGCCATATTTGTGTGTGTGTGTGTGTGTGTGTGTGTGTGTGTGTGTGTGTATTGAGGATATCTCTGGCAAAGTGAAAAAAAAATGGGGAGAGGAGCCAAATATGACCTATGCTTAGTTCATAAGACTATTTATCAAAACGTTCTACCTGTAAATGAGTACTTTAATTTCAATCGTAATAACACAAGGGCTATCAATAGAGTCAAACTCAATGTAATTCGCTCTAATCTTGATTGTAGGAAATATGACTTCTGCAACAGAGTAGTAAAAGTCTGGAACACTCTACCTGATCCTGTTGTTAGTCTCTCTAACCCCCATACCAGTGGTGAAATCCAATTTTTTTTACTGCCAGTTCTGTGGGCGTGGCTTGGTGGACGTGGTGTCGCTTGGTGGGCGTGATGTGGCTTGGTGGGTGTGGCTTGGTGGGCGTGCCAAGGGAAGGATACTGCAAACTCTCCATCCCACCCCGCTCCTGGAGGAAGGATATTGCAAACTCTCCATTCCCACCCCAATCTGGGGCCAGTCAGAGGTGGTATTTGCCAGTTCTCTGAACTGCTCAAAATTTCTGCTACCGGTTCTCCAAACTGCTCAAAATTTCCGCTACCGGTTCTCCAGAACCTGTCAGAACCTGCTGGATTTCACCCCTGCCCATACCTTTTACCTTAAACTGTCTACCGTGGACCTTTCATGTTCCTTAAGAGGTCCCTAAGGGGGCGTGCATAAGCGCACCAGCGTGCCTTCCGTCCCTGTCCTACTGTCCCCATTTATATGTAATCATTCTATGTGTTTATGGCTATGGTTTGCCTATTTATATCCTTTTATTTGTGCCAATTTTTTTTTCATGTGTCCATGTCTATGTCTATACTGTTACTTGTTTCCTTATACTTGATGACAAATAAATAAATACATACATACAACATACATACATACATACATACATACATACATACATACATAGGTGAAATGCTCCCGTTTCGGACTGGATCGCCCAATCTGGTAGCAATGGAGGCGGGTGGTTTGGAGAACCGGTAGCAAAAATCCCTGCCCCCCCGCCCATGCCCAGCCGAGCCGCACAATCATCAGAGGCTTTTTTTATTACTTTTAAAAGCATTATTTCTACAATCTCTTCGGCCGAAAAAATGCTTTTAAAAGTTTTTTTAAAAGCCTCTGATGATCGCGCGGCTCAGCTGGGATGGTCAGAGGCTTTTCAAAGCATTTTTTTCTGCAACCTCTTCAGAAATCCTCTGATGATCCCAGCTGAGTTGCCTGATCAGCAGAGGCTTTTTTTTTCCTTTTAAATACCTCTGATGATCCCAGCTGAGTTGCCTGATCAGCAGAGGCTTTTAAAAGAAAAAAAAAGCCTCTGCTGATCAGGCAACTCAGCTGGGATCATCAGAGCCTTTTGAAAGCATTTTTTACAACCTCTTTGGCGAAGAGGTTGTAGAAAAAATGGTTTTAAAAGTAAAAAAAAAAAAATTGGCCACGCCCACCCAGACACATTACCCCCCATACCAAGCCACGCCCACAGAACCAGTAATAACAAATTTTAGATTTCACCACTGCATACATACATACATACATACATACATACATACATACATACATATATACATACTTACATACCCACTCAATCAATAGAATTCCCCATCTGAGTTGCTATAAACGAGGGATTCAGCCCAACACTGAACAACAAAACGTATAAAGTAACCAATGACTACTATTAGTACCCAAAGATAGCCGAGTATCGTAACTCACTCTTTAAGCAGACCATGGCTTATGCTAACTGCAACCACCGTGTCAAGGAGGGAGCGCTCTAATGCCTCTCCCTCCAGCTGAACTATTTATTAAAATCTCATCTCCATTTCTTATGCCTTGATTGGTACCAATGGATCTTTTATTCTTATTTCATGTGCCCAGCGGGAGGTGAGTAGAGTTTTTATAAACATACCCATAGAGTTATTTTAAACATCCACATCCATAGAAGGGGTGGAATTTTTGTAAACAACAGGCTAGGAGGAGGTTTAGGATGCCTGGTTCCCACACGCTATGGTTTTTGATCCGCATAGATCTGATACACTTAAGCAAATAAACAGAAGAGCTATAGATGCCTACAAGCTTGCCCTGAATACTGATTTGAACCCAATTCCTTGTACAGATTCCACTTAACATCCAGTATTCCATACCTTTTTCTGTGTCTTTTCACATTCAGCACCTTACAGAATAACAGAGGTGGAAGGGACTTTGGAGGTCTTCTAGTCCAACCCCCTGCAGGAGAACCTGTACAATTCTAGACAAATGGCTGTCTAATCTCCTCTTAAAATCTTTGCCTTAAAATATAAACTCTGTTCATTGTATCACTATGACCTAAGTGTGGTAGAATTCACACATATGTAGGGCCACCGATGCAGACTGAGATGTTCCAAAGCTGGTTTGTTGGCTGATTCCATAAGGGGAGAGCTTTTCCTCTTAATATATACACCTTAGGGTTGCCACCTGATTAAAGAGTCATTAATTGATCAATCAGATTAATAGCTTGACTAATTAATCTTCTGACCAAACTTGAATGTGGATGAACGCAAGTCTTTCTGAAGCAAGATCATTGTTCCTCTCATTTTCAGACGTTGCCTGCGTAGGCAGAAATCAGCCACTCTTTAACCAATGATTTCAAACTCTGGTTTCATTGTTGCTCAATGGTGCATTCGGTACCAATGAAAATCCTTCCATTTCTTTCCACCTTCTGAGTGCAAGGTGTGGCTCTCTCATGATGATGATGATGATGATGATGATGATGATGATGATGATGATGATACCGCATCCAGTTTTGGTCACCACACTATAAAAAAGATGTTGAGACTCTAGAAAAAGTGCAGAGAAGAGCAACCAGGATGATTAGGGGACTGGAGGCTAAAACATATGAAGAAAGGTTGCAGGAACTGGGCATGGCTAGTCTAATGAGGAGAAGGACCAGGGGAGACATGATAGCAGTATTCCAATATTTGAGGGGCTGCCACAGAGAGGAGGGGGTCAAGCTATTCTCCAAGGCACCCGAAGGCCAGACAAGGAATAATGGATGGAAATTGACCGAGGAGAGATTCAACCTAGAAATAAGGAGGAACTTTCTGACAATGGGAACAATCAACCCATGGAACACAAGTTGCCTTCAAAAGTTGTGGGAGCTTCATCATTGGAAGCTTTCAAGAAGAGACTAGACTGCCATCCGTCAGAAATGGTGTAGGGTCTCCTGCGTGGGTGGGGGGTCGGACTAGATGACCTACAAGGTCCCTTCCAACTCTGTTAATCTGTCATATAAATAATGATGACGATTCAGCATTGGAACATTTTTTATCAAGCAATCCCTCTTGATGGGAAGGAGAAGTGGACTGTGGAAATTGGTGGGGAGAAAATACTAAAACCAGAACCAATCTGGACCTTCCACCTAGTCTACTTTACTTCTCCTTGTCTCCTTCAAGCATAAATCATTGTCTTAAGCCAGTCCCTGTGTTATGAACATGTCTGAACAAAACTGGTGCAGAGAAGCTGACAGTGAACAATATTTAACATTAGATGGCAGGAAAGAGTTTCCGTTGGTTAGACCGAGACCAAATTTTAATATCTACAATGCAAAAGATTTCTTTTTGTTGTTGTTGTTGTGTTGTTTTGTTTCTTTAAATGGGTTTAAAATGGATTTCCTAGCCGCTCTTGTTCCTTTAAAAAGTTCTTTCAAACCTCTTTTGTTTACATCTGCATTTTATTGCTTATCTTGCTGCAGCTGAATTAAATTCAAGGTGCTGGTGGTTGGGGATGAACAAAAGGAAAATTTGCACAGTTGTGCAAAAAATAGGACTGGCAGAGTCTCAAAACGACACCAAAAGGAAATATTCCAACCATGAAAAGAGCTTCTATTCTAGTTGCCGTTAATATGAATGAACGGGAACGAGAATTTCAATTTTTCACATAGAGATTCAATAATAGCATAATTGATAGAAAGTAAATGCCCCTATGTGACCTATCTAGATGGTATTAATTTCTCCCTCATGTTACAATACTTTAATTACACTGATGGCTTTAAGTGTGTGCATGTGTGTATGTACGCATGGAGGGAGCGAGAGATCCTAATTGTGCTTCCCCCACCACCCCTTCGTGCGAACAATGCTTCTACAATTATGAGGATAGGTCCAATTAACAGATAAACACTGAAAACGGAGTCTAACAAACTGCACCACTCAAATATGTTGGATTTCACATTTCATGAAGCAATGGGCCATGGTTAGTTGGAATCAGTAAGCCATAAACCATGGTTTATAAACCACAAGGGCTGAATTCAGATAGTACGCTAAGGCAAAGCCACACAATTATGGTACATTATGGCTTAACTTGCTGCATGACAGATGGATGGATGGATGGATGGATGGATGGATGGATGGATGGATAGATAGATAGATAGATAGATAGATAGATAGATAGATATAGATAGATCCCCTGTTTCCCTCAAAATAAGACATCCCCTGATAATAAACCCAATTGTGCTTTTGAGCACATGGCAATAAGGCCAAGTGCTTATTTCAAAAAAATAAGCGTTCAAAAAAATATAAGACAAGGTCTTATTTTCGGGGAAACATGGTAGGTAGGTAGGTAGGTAGGTAGGTAGGTAGGTAGATAGATAGATAGATCCCACTTCCTTCCTTACTCATCCTATTCCCTCCCTCTCCATCTTTTAGTTGTCGCTGATAATTCATATTTTAATTTATGTATAAAATGTATTTATAAAATGCAAATATAAAATATTTACAAATATTAAGTACAAAATTTATTTATTTATACTTTTTTAAATACATTTCTTTTATTTATAAGATGTATGGGCCACTCATCTTACCGCAGAGTTTTACTCTTATTGTATACATATTGTTGTGTTGCTTTAGGCTTTTTAATATTGTAAGCTGCCCAGAGATCCCTTCGGAGTGAGATGGGTGGCAAAAAAAAGTAATAAACAAACAAACAAACAAATCCCTCTATCTTTCTTATCTAGACATACAGAAGAACAAACTCGGGGAAGGGGAGAATAATCTGAAACTCTAAGAAGTCATCCCAGAGCAAAAAAAGAATCCCTCATAAAATGCAAGTTTTAAGAATAGAGTATCCATAAAAGCCCCACGATAACTTTTCTCTGATATTGTGCGCAAGTTACGTGTGTGTGTGTGTGTGTGTGTGTGTATAATTAATTAATTTTCCATACATATCATCTGCATATATTAAGAGAAAACCGATCAGCTAATTTAAATAGTCCATTTAAGCTTTTGAAAATTGGACTTGCCAAGCCAGATTCTGCAGCCAGGATGAGCTGGCTGCTATAACTAGATAGTTCCCATTAAATGATCCTTCCCTTGCCTGCCACTTTTCCACGGCATAGAACAATATTTCTTAGCCTTGACAATGCTAAGATGTTTGGACTTCTACTCCCAGAATTCCCCAGCCAGGATGCTGTTTGGGGAATTCTGGGAGCTGAAGTCCAAACATCTTAGCAGTGACAAAGTTGAGAATGTTGGTATAGAACTATGATTCTAGGATTATGAAATACAAAACTTCCTGAAGATCATCAGTGCAGACATTCATAATCCATGGGATACCTTGACGAAAGCTTTGGAATTATATTTTCTATAAAATATTAATGGATTACTGTAAGATTTTTTTTTTCTGACCAAGGCATTTGATTAGAAGACGTAAATTCTCATGAGCTACAGATTTAGCTCGTGAGATCTTATACCTTTTAATAAAATGTGTTAGTTTGGAAAGGTGGTTTCAGATTCTTTCTCTGTTTGGGCTACTATAGATTCATGCAGCCATTCTCCAATAATATCAATTACCAAATACCAGCCTCCAATTCTGAACACAACAAAGTAAAACAAGAAGAGCTGATTGGAAAATAAGGTTTTGGAGTATCTAAAGCAATCTGTCCAGACAGGTTCCCTCAATCTTTAATCTGATATCAATCAATCAATCAATCAATCAATCAATCAATCAATCGGAATAGATCTGGAAGGGACCTTGGAGGTCTTCTCTTCCAACCTGGTGCTCAAGCAGAGTCATATGCAGTTTGATATGAATATGAATCATATGTGGTTTACATGTTGGTATAGTTATCATCCTGACCTACCTTGGCCAGGTGAGATGTCCATCCAGACTGATGGCGGCTGATTCTCCAGGATCAGAGGAAAATGATCTTTCCTTTCACCTGAGATTTTTTACAAGCAGTCCTCAACATAGAACAGTTCATTGCATGGTCACTAAATGAACTGTTACAACGGTACTGAAAAAAAGTGACTTATGACCATTTTTCACACTTACGACCACTGCAGCATTCCCCGTGGTCACGTGATTAAAATTCAGATGCTTGGCAACTGGCTTATGACGGTTGCAGCATCCTGATCTCCTTCTGACAAGCCAAGTCTACAGGGAAGCCAGATTCACTTAACAACCGGGTTACTAACTTAACAACCGCAGCGATTCACTGAACAACGGTGGCAAGAAAGGTCAACATTCACTTAACAAATTTCTCTCCTAGCAACAAAAAAATTTGGGGTTCAGTTGTGGTCATAAGCAGTGGTGGGCTACAGCCGGCTCAGACCGGTTCGGGAAAACCGGTAGTTCTAACCAGGGCTGGCTACTCCCACCTGTCCTGGCGCTATCATGTCCTATATAATCGCCGGTTTATCGATGCCATGCGTGCGCTCACATTTTCGGTTCTGGGCACACCGAACTGGCAGCAGCCCACCCCTAGTCGTAAGTGGAGGACAATTGGAGAACAAGCAAGGGAAAGAATTTGGGACTTTCCGAAAAAGTTTGGCCACGCAGATGGCCCACACCCTGCCGTATGGAAAGCTCCCCAATCTATTATCTCTTGGTTGATTTCATACCTTACAATAAGCCAGATTTACTCAGCCAGGGCTAGCTCAGTGAACCACGCTTGCTTGGCTGATTTTGCATGATGCCCACCAGAAACCAGGTTGGCAAACCACGATGGCTGGATTTACCCAACCCAGCAAACCCAACATGAAAATGTGGGTGAACCCAGCCATATTCCTAATTTTTGAAGCCGCAAAGCATCTCTGGTTCATCAGCCTTCCTTTTTTCCTTCCGAGTTGGCTGGAGACAACAGTCAAAGCTTAGGATGCCTATGTGAAAAATAAAGACGCTTTGATAACAAGATGGCCCAATAAAGCAACTATACTCTTAGCTTTTGTTCATTATTTAAAGCTTATTCACCTTATAACCGAAGAATATAATTATTAAGCATTAAAAAGTAAAACAAAACATTGCACTCAGCCTAATATTCACGACAAGCCTTTCCCTGCAGGTACACCATCTACATTCTCCTTCTAATTCTCTGTCATATTTCTCCCCCCCCCCCTTCTTTCTTTTCCTTTTTTTAAAAAGATGCTTTTATAGGAATCTCTCTCTTTAAATAATATATAAAGAACCTTGAGGAGCCAGCAAGGAGCACATGGATGCCCACAGATCATTTATCTTGCTATTAAAATAAATATTCAGCAAGGCTTCCCCTCTCGCCCCCTCCCCCCTTCGCTTCTGTCTAGATTAATTTTTTTGAGCTCATGGATGGATGATCTTATATTCTGGTTTAGTTCGCTGTCTGTGAGGTTTATTTTTCTCCTCCAAGCACAAACACCTCTGGCTCAGGAAGAAAAGGAGGAGGAACTGGGGCTGTATTGAATCCCATTACATATGATTAACTGTTGTTTTTCTGCAGTCTCTCTCTCTCTCTCTCTCTCTGTTTTTTTCTTTCTATTTCTCTGTGTGTTTTTCTCTCTCTGTTTTTCTCTCTGTTTTTCTTTCTCTCTTTCTCTCTCTCTGTTTTTTTCTTTCTATTTCTCTCTGTGTTTTCTCTCTCTCTGTTTCTCTCTCTCTCTTTCTCTCTCTCTGTTTTTCTCTTTCTCTCTGTTTTTTCTCTCTCTCTCTCTTTCTCTCTGTTTTTTTCTTTCTATTTCTCTGTGTGTTTTTCTCTGTGTGTTTTTCTCTCTCTGTTTTTCTCTCTCTCTGTTTTTTTCTTTCTATTTCTCTCTCTGTGTTTTTCTCTCTCTGTTTTTCTCTCTCTCTGTTTTTTTCTTTCTATTTCTCTCTCTCTGTTTTTCTCTCTCTCTGTTTCTCTGTTTCTCTCTCTCTCTGTTTTTCTCTTTCTGTTTTTCTCTCTGTGTTTTTTTCTCTCTCTCTTTCTCTCTCTCTGTTTTTTCTTTC